>NC_057799.1:165118849-165144428 GCF_018294505.1 Triticum aestivum | reverse complement strand
ATGGTCGCTGTGCGTGTTGACCCAGAGGAACACCTTGCTTCCGCCGCCGCCGCCGACATGGTGCAGGCTCTAGCCCAGATGAAGTCCCCCAGCGACTACCCCCCAGGACTTAACAGGTAAGATCTGACCATCTAAATCTTACCAATACCACTTGCAACGGCTATGATTTGTATGGTTGATGTATTAAGCATGTTCATGCCTTGTTTATTTCAGTACTGCACACTGTGTGATGTTCAAATATTACCGTGTCCAGCTCAATTTCACCAATACCAGCAACAAACTTACAATACATGACTCAGGATATCACTAGAGATGCTGCCCATTTGCTATTTTTAGTGGATGCTAACCCTGTTGTACTTAACATGCCTGTCCATGTACTTACACAGGGTCATAATGGCCGATGCTTTTGTTTGCCATCGAGGTGAGCTGCATCCCATGTCTTACAGTATTTCACATAATTTGTGCAATTGCAGTTTAACTTCTACCATTTACTGGTTGCCTTTAGGTACACATGTCAGTGGCACTGATCCATGCTTCGACCCGTTGGAACATCTCTCCTCCGCCGCCGCTGACTTTGGGCGAGCTCTGGCCAAGATGAAGTGCCCCAGCAACTACCTCTCAGGACTTACCAAGTATGTACTCACCATTTCAATCTTACCAATACCAGTTGCAATTAATGGCTATGTTCTGTACGGTTGATGTATTAAGCATGTTCTAGTAAGCATGCCAAATAGGTTTTTGCTACTTTCCCAACCTTTTTATAGACATCTAGGCCTTCTCTGCTCTGGCAGCACCTTCCTTGTGATGTTTAACTATGCCAATTGCATTTTTATCAGTACCGGTTTCAATGTCTATTAAGCCTGAATCCATTTTTAAACAGTTGTATTTCAATGGCTACAAACTTACAAAACATGACTTAGGATGCTGTTAAGCCTGTTGCAATTAACAGTTGTATCCATTTTTTTAATCTGTCCATTTGCTACCATGCTACTCTCCGCAATGAAGATATACTATAGATGCTGCCCCATTTGCTATTTTTGGTGGATGTTAACCCTATTGTACTTAACATGCTTGTCCATGTACTTACGCAGGGTCATAACGGCTGATGATGTTGTTTGCCGTCGAGGTTAGCTGCATCCCATGTCTTATAGTATTTCACATCATTTGTGCAATTGCAGTTTAACTTCTACCATTTACTGGTTGCCTGTATGTACACATGTCAGTGGCACTGATCCACGCTTCGACCTGGAGGAACAGCTCGCCTCCGCCATCGTTGACTTTGGGCGGGCTCTGGCCAAGATGAAGTGCCCCAACAACTACCTCTCAGGACTTACCAAGTATGTACCCACCAGTTCAATCTTACCAATACCAATTGCAATTAATGGTTATGTTTTTGTACTATCAATGTATTAAGCATGTTGAAGTAAACATGCCTAACACGTTTGAGCTATTTTCCCTACCTTTCTATAGACAACTGGGCCATTATCTGCTCTGGCAGCACCTGCCCTGTCATGTTTAACTCTGCCAATTGCATTTTATCAGTACCGGTTTCAATGGCCATTAAGCATGTTGCAATTAACAGTTGTATCCATTTTTAAAGATTTGTATTTCAATGGCTACAAACTTACAAAAAATGAATTAGGATGTTGTTAAGCTTATTGCAATTAACAGTTGTATCCATTTTTTAATCCGTCCCTTTGCCACCATGCTACTCTTTCAAAATGAAGATATCACTACAGATGCTGCCGTTTTATTACCATTTGCTATTTTTGGTGGATGTTAACCATGTTGTAGTTAACATTGGCTTTCCATGTACTTACACAGGGCTACAATGGGCGATGCTATTGTTTGCCGTCGAGGTTAGCTGCATCCCATGTCTTATACACCATCTATTCCTAAATATAAGTATTTTTAGAGATTCCAATATAGACTACATAAGGAGCAAAATTAGTGAATCTAGATTCTAATCTAAACTATATCTATAATTCTATATACATCCGTATGTAGTTCATATTGAAATCTCAAAAAAAAACTTGTACTTAGGAACATAGGTAGTTGTATTTTACATCATTTGTGCAATCTCAGTTTAGCTTCTAACATTTACTGGTTGCTTGTAGGTATATATATGAGCGGTACGAATCCACGCTTCGATCCCTGTCGTGGTTTTGTCACGGCAGATGTCCTAGAGAAAGGACTTAGTCGTGGAGCCATCGCGCGGGTTAGCTTAAAGGGGTTAAAGCGGACAAGGGACGCAAGAGAGTTTTATACTAGTTCGGCCCCTTACGATGAAGGTAAAAGCCTACGTCTAGTTGTGATGGAATTGCTAGGGTTTCGATGACCAGGGAGCGAATACGCTTTGCCTGAGTCTCGAATTGTTGTTTGTTGTCCTTGAACCGCCACCGGGTCGTCCCCTTATATACATGGGTTGACGCCCGTCGGTTTACAGAATTCCGAGGCTGGCTCATAATCGTGTCCGGCTCGGTCTCTGCTACTTCTATGTTACAACACAAGTTTACATATCAATGCCGGTTTATGTCTACATGCCTTAAACCGGCTTTGGGCCCTGGGCCTCCATAAAGCGTCACCGTCTGTCTTCATGGACTTCAGATACAGATGAACTACTTATGGGGTTAACCCGGCCTCTCCTGGCCGGTTTACGCCCAGTGGTAATATCCCCAACATTAGGCCCCAGATTGATTTGAACTGGTTCATGTCAATCCTCAATACTTCAGAAATTTTCTTCTTCAACATCTTCACATAATCTTGTAAACTGCCGTGACATCATCTTCTAGGACCATGGTAAACCGCCGTGACGTCACCTGTTATTTAAAACTGTGTATAATCCACCTTCATTAATGAACCTCCGACAATCGAGGCGACAGCTCCGCCTCATATCCAAAATTTAGGCTCCTCGATTTTCGCGCCTGATGCTTATCTTTCTGCCCTTATAAATAGGGTCAGGGGGTCTTTCCATTTTTTCCCCTCGTGCCTCTTCGCGTCGTCGTCTTCCTCGCGCCGATCGACCCTCGAGCTCTGCCGCCGCCGTCGTCCTTCGTCTCTGCTTCGACAAAGGCCGCTACATCAACCTGATCGTATCAGAGAAAAGTGATGATCCTCCGCTGCTTCCTCCTGCACCAGTAAGCCCCTCTTCTTCTCGCCCTAGATCCGCCATTAGGGTTCGATGTTCTTCATAGCTTGAAGCTGTTCTTCCTTCGGTAGCATCAATGGCCGGTTAGATCTGACTATTTTCAGCGCCTTTTGTAGTTTAGAATCCTTTCTTCTTGTTAAGGCACATGCTTGATATCCAACTCATCTGAACTTACTAAACTTTTTGAGCGCTTGATATTAAACCACAGTATATTTTGATTATCCAACGCACGGCAGATCTGAAATTCCCATGCCAAACTGTGAAACTTGTTTTTTCCTTCACTTATACATCTTTATACTTATATCTTTAATGCCAGATTAGGCGGTTTAACTTCACAGAAAAAATGATGACCCGGTAGATACCATTAGTCCACTGTTGAACCGCCAATGCATTACACTGTTTCCATTGTTAGACTCCGGTTTACGAATAACCAAATCCGGTTTATCAATATGCTTGTATCCTTATACCGCTGTATAGTTGTCCACTGTAAATCTTAAACCGGCACTAATCATGTTTCAGATTTCCATTGCCATGGCCAAGCAAGTCTATGAATGCAATTGGGCTCCCTCTCGAGTAACCGAAGAACAGTTAAACAATCTTGTTAAAACAGGAGCTTTAGCCAAGAAAGATGTCATCCACTGGAGGGTCCCTGGCCCGGAAAATTCTCCCACACCCAAGGACGGAGAGGTAGTCGTGTTTGCTGATCATCTCGGACGAGGTTTTAGCCCTCCCGGTTCAAAAAATTTCCGGGATGTACTGGCCAGTTTTCAACTGCGCCCTCAAGACATCGGTCCCAATTCTGTGACCAACATCTGCCACTTCCAAGTCTTCTGTGAGGCTTATCTGCAAGAGGAACCTACAGTCGAACTGTTTAGGGATTTCTTTCACTTGAACCATCGCAAAGAGTTCACGGATGGACCCAATACGGAGCTGGGTGGAATGGCGGTTCAGAAAAGGAAGGAAGTCACCTTCCCTCATCCCAAACTCCACAGTCACCCCAAAGAGTGGAACCAGACTTGGTTTTATTGCATGGATACATCTCCACCTGACGAAAACCCCCTGCCGGCTTACCGCCCTGAACGCCTTAGCAACACACATCCTTTTTCTCAGAGGTTGACGGCAAAAGAAAGGGCCACCTATGCTCCCCAATTATCAAAGGTTAGAGCCTTCATGGCGAACGGTTTGACAGGAGTTGATCTTGCTTGTTGCTGGATAAGCTGGAGTATTCTGCCCTTAAGTCGGCACTCCGGTTTGATGTGTGAGTATACGGGGAGTTTGAAGGATGCTCAGCGGCACATTGACATTCAGCTTACAGATGCAGAAGTCACTGAGGCTGTAAAGAAAATGCTGAACGAACCGGAGGCTGTCTGTGCCCAAACCGGACTACTTCCTTTCTGTGCTTTCAACAAACCGCCAGCTGTAAGAATCATATAATCTTTTTATCTGAAGTTGCTTTTGTCCAAATATTCTCTGAAAGTGTGATTATTTTCTGACAGGGTGATGGTCCATTCTGGAACAAGAAACCACCACAAGACAAACCGGTCAAGCCGCAAGATAAACCGGTCAAGCCAGTTCGTCCAAATACCAAGGTTATCAAAAAACCTGCCAAGAAAAGGACCACTGCATCCTCCGAGCCACCAGCTGATGACGATGTGGGTAATCTAGAATCAGAGGTAGAACTTGACTCTCTTGGTTCATTTTTCGTACATCTCATTGACAATGATTATTATCAGGACGACGCTGAAGGCAGTCATGCTGATGACGTAGAGGTAACCATTCTTTCCTCCGATTCAGATCCTCTGCCAACATCAAAAGTCTGTCAAGCAAACCGGAAAGTAAAATTTTCTCACCCCCTTTCTTACTTGGACCCAAACTTTCTTTTGAAGATGCAGCAGCACGTGGCTCACCGCACAACCCGGCACAGCGGCCAGGTAGTTACCTCCGCCGGTTTACCGAACGGTCCGGTTCGGAAACGCCGATCAAAGGTCTCTTATTCCATTGATACTTCATGCCCCCAAAGCAGGTTGTTTCCGCCAGCCTCTTAACCCGTCTAATTCAAATTATCAGGGTACTTCTCACTCATCTTCTAGCGAGTCGTCGGCCACAAAACTTCCACCCCTCAAAACGGTTCTTGGGTGAGCTATACACTTGTTGTTATCCTTGATGTTGCTATTTTGATATACTGTACTGATCCTCATGTTTCTTTTTCTCTGCGCTAAGCCCAGACCCAGCAAGAAAGCTCGATTGAATAAACCGGCTGATGAAGACGTGGCTGTTGAACCGGAGAAAACTCCAGATCCTGAAGAGACCAACATTGATGCCATACTGAATGACCCACCGCCTCAAGATCATGACTTCATTGCTGAGTAGGCAGAAGTTGGAACCACAAGCCATGCTGACCAACCAACTAGCCCTGTCCGAACTGACAATAAACCGGCAAGTCCAGTTAAAATACTGACAAACCGCCAACCCCAGTAACGGCTGCTGATGACAAAGATGATGACATTATGATTACTGGCACTGGCCATACCGCTCCGGGCAATCATGTCGCTTTGTCAAAGCATACTGCCAAAGATGAGCTTTCTGCAATTGGCAAAGGCAAATGGAACGCCGATTTGTCAAATTATGCCCATCTGAATGCTCAAGACCTTCACTCTGGCTTCCTGAACCGTCTGTACACCAGCCGTGACTATGAAGCCGGTTTGGTAAATATGATGAAGGAGCGATATGAGGTAACTTCATAAGTGCTTCTCTCTTATATTTAATTGCAGCTTATCAACTCCAGTAGCCCCCAAGTGACGGATTAAGATACCAATTTGAACCGGGACTTAGTAACAATTTCATGTTTGCAACAATCCATCTTAACTTCACTGATGTAGCCCCCAAGGGCCGGTTTACTTTATAAAGATGAACCGGGACTTTGTAGAAGAATTCCCATATCAGCATTTTATGAGCAAATACACATTAGCCCCCAAGTGCCAAGCTTAATACTTGTATTGTGCTTGGGACTTGTAAAAATTTCTGATAAAGAGCAAATATGCATTAGCCCCCAAGTACTAAGGGCATAACTTGTTATGTGCTTGGTACTTCAAATATGCACTATCAACTCATAATATGCCGCGTTCTTACAGGCTGAGCTGAGCAAAAAGGAATCTCAAACCGCCGATCTGCAAGAAAATATCAAGTCCCAGCAGGCCGAAACTTCCAAGGCAAAAGAGGAGCTGACGAGCGCTTTAGCCGCTATGGGAAAGCTAAAGGAGAGCTTCAGCAAGGAGCGGGTGGATTGGAACACAGAGTAATCCGCTTTGCAGAAAAGAGCCGAAGACGCAGAAGTAGCTCTCAAACCGGTGGTAGACGAGCTGACTGGTGTAAAGCGGCAAGTACATGCTATGACTGCTGTTGTGTTTGCTAAGCGTCCTTGCTTTATACTTTCAACATATCTTCCCATGTGTTGCTGGTTTACTGACATTTATAATGATGCAGGAACTCATATTAGCCATCTGGGCTCTGACGTATAGAAGAAATTGAAAGCGGCCTATACTCTGATAGAGCAGCTGTATACCGGTGCGCAGCGGATTATCTGCACCGCTTCACACAATAAACCTCCTCCAACATTGATCAAGGACACCTTAGAAAGGCTATCCATGCTGCCTGCCCGGGTTGAAGAACTAAAGAAAGCTGCGGATAGGGCTGGTGCTCTGACCGCTCTAACCCGGGCAAAGGCGTGGGTGCCTGATCTTGATCCGGTGGACGTGGCTAAAGGCTTCCCAAGCTTAAAAGAAGATGGATCAGAATTTGGCAATGAGGATCTCCGCGCCATAAACCGGGAAGTACGTCCACTTGCTTGTCAATTGGCTGAAGAAGCTGATCTCTCGTACTATCAGGCAAGTTATGATGACAAGAACAGACGGGTTGCTGCACCAATTCCTGAAGCTCAAAACCTGATCCCTCCAATCCGTAAGCACACTTATGCCCCTGATATTGAACCATCCACCCTTATAAGCGACGAAGCTGTGTTCCAAGCGTTAACTGGAGTCGACTGGACAACTATTAACTTCCAGCCGCTGGGTAGAGATGAAGAAGATGAACCGGTGCAAGATGATCCGCAGCCGTCAGGTCAAGCTGATAAGCAATCATAATTCGGGGGCCGGTTTAGTCTTCCACATGCTGCAATGCTTATTGAGAAACAATTATCCCTTTGGGCACTGAAACGCCTTGTAATAGGCTAGTTAAAACACTTGGTCTGTTATGCCTTCGTGCATATTTATCTACAACTGATGCGTGCTAATCCGCCATGCTTAAGACATGATGTTCATAATCCATAGCTATTTATTCAAGTTGTTCCTGCAGATAAGAAGCTTAAAGCGCCCTGGCAGTTTACCACCGGGCGGGTCATGGTACCCAAATATATATATGACCAAGGTTTATAACCAAGGTTGTAAAAGATAACCAAATATGGAAATATATGATACCTGTGACCTTTAGGCATAGTGTTGGCTGACCAACTTTGTAATGAGGGTAATAACCCTAATCTGGAGTAGAAGTAACTCCTGTTATATGATGCCGGTTTATCAGAAAACCATTCCGGGCTATGATAAACACCGGTTTAATCCATACTGGTGACTTTGAGTCAAAACCAGACCGGGCTGATAGTCTCCGGATTATAATTTGATCCTGTACTGACAACTTGTAGTTGACATCCTAACCGGGTTGATAAACACCGGTTTAAAAAACATCACAAATCTTATGAAAACAAGGAAAACTTAGCAAAAGGCAAATAAAAATCGTTGTAGTCGAGGCTTTTCACGGGCTGCTAGGCCCCAAATTTGAGGCTTTTCATGGGCTGCCAGGTCACTGAGTTAAACCATTTTTGCAAAGCCTTTTATGATGGTTCTCAATCCTTAACCAATCATCGTTTTAACTTGACAAGTTCAGGGTCTTCATTTTAGAGTAACTTGTCAAAGTTTGCAGGGTCATACCAGGTTTACCTGGGCGGAGTGACTTACTTAAATAGGCAGGTTAACCCGGGGTTTTAGGTGTATACACCAGGCTTCCAAGCCATGGCTTGATAGCCTGTTACAAGTGTAGATTCTTAGTTCATTTCGACAGCAAAGAATCCCCAAGCAACATTGTGAGCTGTGCTCAGTGGGTGCCTATGTATGAGTTGTTGTTTTACAACACTCTCTTTGGCCCCGGATTGATGTGGCTTTGAGCCGATCAAGAGGTGTGACTGTGCTTCGGATACGACCAAGCCCCCAAGTGATGTTGTGGCATTGCGCCGATCAAGAGGTGAGCTGTGGTTCGGATACGACCAAGCCCCCAAGTGATGTAATATAAAGCTTTGAGAAGCTAAATCAAGGGGTAAACCGGATGCCGCTTTGTAAGCTCCATGTAACCACACATGATCTAAGGAAAACAACAGATGCCCCGCTTTAGCTGAGGTTCCGGTTTATTATCTTGATCATAATATATACAATGTCATAATATGTACATAAGCAGAGCCTATAGCTTAAGTATAGTAGGGCCGAAGATGAGCAATATTCCACGGCCGGTTGGTCTCCTCCTCCGATTTACGTGAGTCTTTGTGCTCTCGAACATCGATTAGGTAGTATGACCCGTTGTGCAGATTCTTGCTGACCACAAAGGGTCCTTCCCAAGGGGGGATAGCTTATGCATATCTGTCTGATCCTGGATGATCCGAAGCACCAAATCGCCTTCTTGAAAGGTTCTGGCTCTAACCCGGCGGCTATGATAACGACACAAATCTTGCTGATAAATCACCGAACGGGCTGCCGCCATGTCACATTCCTCATCTAACAGGTCAAGAGCTTCCTGCCGTGCCTTCCCGTTGTCAGCTTCAACATATGCCGCTACACGAGGCGAGTCATGACGGATGTCACTAGGAAGAACTGCTTCCGCTCCATAAACCATGAAGAATGGTGTGTATCCGGTCGATCTGTTGGGTGTGGTATTGATGCTCCACAACACAAAAGGTAACTCCTCAACCCAACAACCCGGCGTCCGTTGCAAAGGAACCATAAGCCAGGGTTTGATGCCTCTCAAGATCTCTTGATTGGCCCTCTCCGCTTGACCATTAGACTGTAGGTGAGCCACTGATGACACGTCAAGCCGGATGTGCTCACGTTGACAGAACTCCTTCATGGCACCTTTTGACAGATTGGTACCATTGTCTGTTATAATACTGTGTGGAAAGCTGAACCGGAAGATCACCTTTTTGATGAATTGAACCGCCGTGGCTGCATCACACTTACTAACTGGCTCTGCCTCCACCCACTTCGTGAACTTATCAACCGCCACCAAAAGGTGGGTCTTCTTGTCCTTGGACCTCATGAAAGGCCCAACCATATCCAGCCCCCAAGTTGCAAACGGCCAGGTGATTGGAATCATCCTCAATTCTTGAGCCGGTACATGAGCGCGCCTTGAGAATTTCTGACAGCCATCACATCTTTTGACCAAGTCCTCGGCATCAGCATGAGCTGTCAACCAATAGAAACCGTGACGAAACGCCTTGGCCACCAAAGATTTCGAACCGGTGTGCTGACCACAATCTCCTTCGTGGATCTCACGCAAAATTTCACGGCCTTCCTCAGGAGACACACAGCGTTGAAACGCCCCTGTCACACTGCAATGATGTAACTCTCCATTGATAATAGTCATGGACTTGGACCGCCGGATTATCTGCCTGGCCAAATTTTCATCCTCTGGTAACTCGCCCCGGTTCATATACGCCAGATATGGAACCGTCCAATCCGGGATAACATGAAGAGCCGCCACCAACTGAGCTTCCGGATCAGGAATAGCCAAATCCTCCTCACCAGGGAGCTTGATGGACGGATTATGCAGAACATCCAGGAAGACATTAGGCGGAACCGGTTTACGTTGGGAACCCAGGCGGCTTAAAGCGTCCGCCGCTTCATTCTTTCGCCGGTCCACATGATCCACCTGATAACCTTTAAAGTGACCTGCAACAATATCCACCTCACGATGATATGCTGCCATGAGTGGGTCCTTGGAATCCCAAGTGTCGGACACTTGTTGAGCCACTAGATCCGAGTCACCCAAGCACTTAACTCGGCTTAGGTTCATCTCCTTAGCCATCCGAAGACCATGGAGTAGGGCCTCATATTCAGCTGCATTGTTAGTACAAGGGAACATTAAACGGAGAACATAACAAAACTTATCACCTCGTGGGGAAGTTAATACGACTCCAGCCCCCGAGCCCTCCAATTGCCTAGACCCGTCAAAATGAATAGTCCAATAAGTATGATCTGGCTTCTCCTCTGGCGCTTGTAATTCTGTCCAATCATTGATGAAATCCACAAGTGCTTGAGATTTGATCGCCGTTCGGGGTATGTATTTCAACCCGTGAGGCCCGAGCTCTATAGCCCACTTAGCAACCGGCCAGTTGCTTCCCTGTTCTGGATTATATCTCCCAACGGAGCAGAGCTGACCACCGTGATGGGATGACCTTGGAAATACTGCTTAAGCTTCCGGCTTGCCATAAAAACCCCATACACCAATTTTTGCCAATGCGGGTACCTCTGCTTGGACTCAGTAAGTACCTCACTGATATAGTAGACCGGCCGTTGAACCGGATATTCCTTTCCGGCCTCCTTGCGCTTCACCACAATAGCCATACTAACAGCCCGGGCGTTAGCTGCCACATATAGCAACAATGGCTCTTTGTCAACCGGGGCAGCGAGAACCGGCGGATTAGCAAGCTGCCGCTTTAAGTCCTCAAATGCTTCATTAGCGGCGTCACTCCAGACGAAGTTATCCGTTTTCTTCAGCATCTGATACAAAGGGATGGCCTTCTCACCAAGGCGACTGATAAACCGGCTCAACGCGGCAATCCGGCCTGCCAGGCGTTGAACATCATTGATACACTTCGGTTTGGCCAAGGAGGTGATGGCCTTGATCTTTTCTGGATTAGCTTCAATACCCCGGTTAGACACCAAAAAACCCAAGAGCTTGCCTGCAAGTACACCAAAGACGCACTTGGCCGGATTAAGCATCATTTTGTAAAACCCGCAGGTTCTCGAAGGTTTCCTTCAAGTCATCAATCAATGTCTCCTTCTTCCTTGATTTAACCACAATATCTTCCACATAGGCGTGAACATTTTGGCCGATCTGTTTATGAAGACAATTCTGCACACACCGTTGATAAGTCGCCTGGGCACTCTTGAGCCCAAAGGGCATGGACACATAGCAGAAGGCTCCAAAGGGAGTTATGAAGGCTGTCTTCTCCTGGTCCTTAACTGCCATTTTGATCTGATGATAACCAGAATATGCATCCAAAAAGCTCAAACGCTCGCAACCCGCCGTAGCATCAATAATTTGATCAATACGAGGGAGGGCAAAAGGGTCTGCCGGACAAGCTTTGTTAAGGTCTGTGTAGTCCACACACATACGCCAAGTGCCGTTCTTTTTATGGACCAGCACCGGATTAGCCAACCACTCAGGATGGAATACTTCAACAATAAATCCAGCCGCCAAGAGCCTGGCTACTTCTTCTCCAATAGCTTTGTGTCTTTCTTCATTGAACCGGCGGAGAAACTGCTTGACCGGTTTATACTTGGGATCAACATTGAGAGTGTGCTCAGCGAGTTCTCTCGGTACACCTGGCATGTCGAAAGGCTTCCATGCAAAGATGTCCCGATTCTCACGAATGAACTCGATGAGCGCGCTTTCCTATTTCGGATCCAAGTTAGCGCTGATCCTAAACTTCTTGGACGAATCGCCAGGCACGAAGTCAACAAGCTTAGTCTCATCAGCTGATTTAAACTTCAGGGCCGGATCATGCTTTGTAGTTGGTTTCTTCGACGAAGTCATATCTGCCAGATCAGCATTGTCCTTGTAAAACTTCAACTCTTCTGTTGCACAAACCGACTCAGCATAAGCCGCATCACCTTCTTCACACTCCAGAGCAATCTTGCGGCTCCCATGCACGGTTATAGTTCCCTTGTGACCCGGCATCTTGAGCTGCAGATAGACATAACAAGGCCGTGCCATAAACTTAGCATAAGCTGGCCGTCCAAATAGGGCATGATACGGGCTTCTGCTTTTCACCACTTCAAAGGTCAAGGTTTCTGATCTCGAGTCATGATCATCTCCAAAAGCCACCTCCAGAGCTATCTTACCAACAAGATATGCCGACTTACCAGGCACCACACCATGGAACACCGTATTGGACGGTTTAAGATTTTTATCTGTTAACCCCATGTGACGGAAAGTTTCATAATAAAGGAAATTGATACTACTCCCTCCATCCATGAGTACCTTAGTGAACTTATAACCTCCCACTTGAGGTGCCACCACCAGAGCCAGATGACCCGGATTGTCAACCCGGGGTAGATGATCTTCTCTACTCCACACAATCGGCTGCTCGGACCAGCGCAAATAACGGGGCACCGCCGGTTCAACGGCATTCACCGCCCTTTTATGAAGCTTTTGATCGCGCTTGTCCAAGCTAGTGGTGAAGACATGATACTGTCCGCTATTCAACTGCTTCGGGTTGCTCTGGTAACCCGTCTGCTGTTGTTGCTACTGATTGCCCTGATGATCATAGCCACCTTGGTTACCCTGATTACTTTGATTGTTATGTGCACCCTGATTACCGTGGAAGCCTGAACCGGAATTTCCTCCACCATAACCCGGCCCATGAGACCCGGGGCCCAAACCGCCTCCTGGTCCATGATCATACCGGAAAGAATCAGAATTTTTGAACTCTTGCATAATGTAACAATCTTTCCAGAGGTGCGTGGACGGGATCTCCTTCGTCCCATGCTTTGGACAGGGTTGGTTCAACAGATAAGACAAACGGTCCAGATTAGGACTCGGCCCTCCACCGCGCTGGGGCGGTTTACCCTTACGCCGTTGGCCCTTGTCATGTGTATTAGTATTAGCCACAAAGTCTAAACCGTGGTACGCCTTACGCTTGTCGCCGTTTCCATGACCCGCCGGGTCGTGGTGCTGCCCCTTGGCGTTGCCGCTCTTTTTTCCCTTCCCTGTCTTATCATCGTCAGATTCGGGATCCTTGGGACTATCAGAGTCGGCATACTTCACTAGTGCAGCCATGAGGGTTCCCATGTCATTACAATGACGTTTGAGCCATCCCAACTTCAACTTCAGGGGTTCAAACCGGCAATTGCCTTCCAATGTTAAAACTGCGGTGTCAGCGTTGATGCGGTCCGATGAATGCAAAATCTTTGAAACCCGGCGCACCCAATGGGTTGTTGACTCTCCTTCCTCCTGGACACAGGCAGCTAAGTCCACAATTGACATGGGCTGCTTGCACGTATCCTTGAAATTCTGAATAAACCGGGCTCTCAATTCGGCCCATGACCTGATAGAATTAGCCGGTAAGCTCTTTAGCCAAGTGCGGGCCGTCCCTTCTAGCATCATGGTGAAGTATTTTGCACATGCCGCATCATCCACATCCAGCATCTCCATGGCCATCTCATAGCTTTCAACCCATGTTTCAGGGGACAAATCGGCGGTGTAATTCGGCACCTTGCGTGGGCCCTTGAAATCCTTGGGCAGGCGCATAGTGCGTAACGCCGGGACGAGACACGGCACTCCCAAAGAACTAGAGGTAACTCCTGGTTCCACCGATGTGGTTGGACAAACCAGAGTAAGCTGACGGGCTTCATGCTGCGCCGCTAACCCGGCCTCTCTGCGTGCCCGAGCGCGGTCCGCCACCTCCTGAGCATCACCAGCACCACCTGCCAGGTTATTGCCACGGGGTGGATCACGGTTCCGCGCATTGCTTGACACCGCCGGTTCATCCATACGCCTGCTGTAACTCCAGCTTGGACGGGGGGTGGAATGAATCCGATCGCGACTATATGAATAAGCCTCCTGTTGAACCAAGGCTGTCTGAAGAAGCTCCTTAACCCGACGCATCTCGACCGCCGCTGGAGAATCACCTTCGACCGGGATGGCCGCCAGCCGTGAAGCGGCAGCGACAATGTTGTCCATCGGGTTAGAGTAATGACCCGGTGGCGTGGGGACATGCGGTGTTACAATGTTGTTCTGACGAGGCGTATCCACCAAACGTGGCTGAACCGGCGCCCCTGCTCCAGGTGCCTCCACCCGGTTTACCACCGGAGGATTACTGGTCCCTGCTCCTGGGGTGTTAAAGAGATTTCTAGTGTCATAAACCGGCGGCAGACGAGATCGGTACCTCCTCTTCAGGACTTCGTTCGACGCACTCTGATCCAGCATGATCCGGTAAGCTTGTGCATCCAAAGCAGCCCACTCCGCGGCTATCCTGGTATCCTCAGCTGTTAAGTCCGCTTTGTCCTGGGTGATCTGATCTTTCACTTTCGCGATTTCCGCATTGTGTGCATCCTGATCCGCAGGTTAACCTCCGCCATCAGCGTTGCCAACGCGTCAAACAAATCAGATAGAACCTGAGCTGGCGGTCGCACAGGGCCTCCTGCCCCGGCCATTGTTGCCGCTGCCGATCCGGAAATCATCGCCGCTGCGGTCGAAGAGTGGAGCGCCGATTGCGTACCGGCCATGAAGATCGCAACCCGGTTTGGCAGATCAAAGGGGTCCAGAATGCTGTCGCCATCGGAACAGCCCCCAATCCGGCCATCTTGTAACTGATATAACGACTCGGTCTCTCCGGTCAATGACTTGTCGCCGGAATAAACGACGGTCTCACCACCAGATTCCGATCTATCCTCAGATTCCCCTCCATGGATAACTCCCATGAAGGCACGCTTCATGACAGGCTTGACCCGGGCAGATCTCGCACGCTGAGCCGTTTTGACGAGGTCGGTGCAGATGTCCGGCTTAGGGCCTGATTCGCTGATCTTGCCAATGAAAACATGTATGCCACCAAAGGGGACCCGGTACCCGTACTCGATTGAGCCGGCCTCGGGGCCCCAGCCTGCATCGTCGATGTAGAGCTTGCTGCGACGACTCTTGGTCATCCGGCCCACAGCATAACCCTTGAGTCCTTCGAAGTTGCCCTCCAAGAACTTGAAACCATCGTGCGATAGCCCCACGGTGGGCGCCAACTATCGTGGTTTTGTCACGGCAGATGTCCTAGAGAAAGGACTTAGTCGTGGAGCCATCGCGCGGGTTAGCTTAAAGGGGTTAAAGCGGACAAGGGACGCAAGAGAGTTTTATACTAGTTCGGCCCCTTACGATGAAGGTAAAAGCCTACGTCTAGTTGTGATGGAATTGCTGGGGTTTCGATGACCAGGCAGCGAATACGCTTTGCCTGAGTCTCAAGTTGTTGTCTGTTGTCCTTGAACCGCCGCCGGGTCGTCCCCTTATATACATGGGTTGACGCCCGTCGGTTTACAGAATCCCGAGGCCGGCTCATAATCGTGTCCGGCTCGGTCTCTGCTACTTCTATCTTACAACACAAGTTTACATATCAATGCCGGTTTATGTCTACAGGCCTTAAACCGGCTTTGGGCCCTGGGCCTCCATAAAGCGTCACCGTCTGTCTTCATGGACTTCAGATATAGATGAACTACTTATGGGGTTAACCCGGCCTCTCCTGGCCGGTTTACACCTAGTGGTAATATCCCCAACAATCCCTTTTGCGTATGGGGCAATGAGATATTCATGAACAAGCGTCAAGTGAGGAAACTAAGAAATATTGTTAGGCGAAAGAAACGGGTGATTGGAATTAAGCTCTTTATTTACACTTTGTCGAAGACAACAGTGAACTTTAGCATGGTAAGTAATGTGTTGCTTTTCCCCCTGCCCACAACAAGTTACTCTTTTAGACCTCAATATCTGATATTTTTCTCTTTTCAGTGGTTTCCGAAGCAATTTACTGATGATTACCTTGCAAACTACATGACCGGAGTGGAGGCAACTAAGGTTAAAGTATATAATTCATGCTACCATGATAATGCTCTAGAAGTCTTTCTGAAGGCGGTGAAGGATGGGCAGGCGATCGTCAAAAAGGGGTTGGACAAAAGTTGTCCGTGCCTATGGCATGCAGGAAGGCACATTATGGGCATTCTGCTTCTTCAACACCGTCGGCAGTCAAAATGATTTACACTTGTCTCGTCACCTTTACTGCCTTTAAATATTGTGGTTCATCATAGTTAATTGCTGCCTAATCCTGTAATTACAGAACATATTGTACTGGCAATTTTATTTATGGATCCGTTGTTGAACCGTCGTGCTGAGAATTTGAATTCACTACAAAAAATACACTTTCGTGATGATACGTGTTTGTCACAGTAGGTCACGTTTTCTGTCATGCATGTACATCCATGACAAATTTATGACAGAATCAAGATAGTCATACCTGTGCTGTCGTAGAAGTGTTCCATGACATTATGAAAATTATCATCACGGAAGTGTCCACTTCCATGACGATAAATCGCGCGTCACAGAAGTGCTTTCGTCAAGGGTGACCGACACGTGGCATCCACCGTAACGGAATGCCGTTAAGCTACCGGGTCCGGTTTTTGGATCCGATAACCTGTTAACAGCCCCGACCAATGGGGATTTTCCACATGTAAAATCATCATTGGCTGGAGGAAACATGTGTCGGCTCACCGTTGGGACAGATGTCATCCACTCATTGGACCCAAAGCGCCTATGATACGTCGACACGTGGCACGGCCCAACAGAGGCCCATTCCTGTGAAAAGGCCGGCCCATTTGACTTGGTCAAAAGGTGGCAGGCCGGCCCATGGCAAGCCTGTTAACGGCATGTTCGCATATAGCCCATTTACAGCCCGCTAACCCAGGGCCCGTTTACGGCCCATCCAATATAATTCCAGCCCATTTTAACTTCCGGCCCATGTATGGCCCATGACGTCTTTCAGCCCATATGAGGACCTTATTACTCTCGGCCCATTAACGGCCCATGGTAAAACTGGCCCGTAATGAACAATGTATCACTTTATACCCATTAACGGCACGTGGTGAAACTGGGCCGTAATGAATAGTGTATCACTTTATACCCATTAACGGCCCATTATTCTGTTGGGCCGTTTCCAGCCCATGTTATTTTCGGCCTTCTCGAGGCCCATTTATTCTTGGGCTCATTTCCAAATTCGTTTACTTACGGCCCGTTACTGTCATTTTCTGCTTGTGGGCCAAATTCAGCCCGTGGTTACAGTCGGCCCGTTTGTGGCCCGATAATACGTTGGGCCGTTTTCATGTCAAAAAAACCCGTTGGGCTGCTTTCATAGAGTTGTCAAATACGGCCTATTAACGGCCCGTTATTGTCCACGAATAGTACGGCCCATGATTGGCGAAATGATGATACGCCGCGTAGAAGGCCCATGGATCCTACGGCCCGTAAAAGGCCCATGAATCGTACGGCCCGTAGAAGGCCCATGGATCCTACGGCCCGTATAGAAGGCCAATGGATCCTACGGCCCGTAGAAGGCCCATGGATCATACGGCTCGCAGGAGGCCCATGGTTACAACAGCCCGTGTGTTGCCATGATTATTTTGGCCTAGTTTCCAAAGATAGGTTATTGTGGCCACTAGAAAAACACAGAAAAAGAACTGCAGTGACTACAAGCAAACAACTAAACAAGACAATAAGGAAATAAGTAAGCAAGCAATTAACGCTAGCCTATTACCGCTATTACACATATTACATCCACTGGGCATCAAAGTTCACCACCAATGCAAATATAGGGAACAAAGTAGCATATTACATACACTGGCCATCAAAATTGGCCACCAGTGCAAATAAACGCGGCAGCAAAACAAGAGCATAACTGAAACAACTTCAGAAGAGCTCAAGAAACGTGGTATCCACCATGCTGGCAATAAGCTTAGCAAGCTTATTAGCTTTGTCCTGTTTGGCGCTAAAATCCTCCAACGCTTGCTGTTGCACCAGAAAGTATGCATCTGAATGCTCCAGGGACTTCCGTGGTCCTTCCGCTTCTTGTCGCAGCACATCTGATCGATGTCTTTCAGCTTGTGGTTGAGACTCAAGAAACCGAACTGATTCAGACAATGAGTTTGAATAGCTTGTGCAAGCAGTAGTGGCCAGTAACTCCAACACTAAACCAAGACAGGACTTTGGGGTTGTCTCACTGTCTTCGAGATAGTGTTCCTTAGCTGTTTTATCAGCTTTGTTGGAGACCAACAAGGATGTGTCACTATCCTGAACCTTATCTGCATTACTTCCTTTACCATTGCTTAATAAGGCACTCTTCCCCAATATTCTGTCAACATTCTAAAAGAAGAAACAAGCAGACACATAACAGTTTAGCATGTACTAGTATAGGAAACTCATTTCGGTGAACCAGTTCATTAGTAAGGTGGACAGGATTAAACTACCAAGTCTTCTATTGCCAAGTACTAGTACATAATAAAAGCATCAAACAAACATATATCTATGTCCTATGGTCACTGCATTGTCTTGCCAAATGAAAATAGAGACACGGTTCAAATCATATCAGTTCAAGACAAAGCAGCAGTGAAAGAATACAAAGCGTGGGAAACTACACGGCACAACAAGATTTCAGATGGGTACCACGGGTCTACATGTACAACAACACTATTTGCTTTGTTGTGATGCTAGTAATGTGCATGATATGATAAGTCAACTGTATACACAATTGAAATTGAAATCAACAGAGCTATTGATAAGAGCAAGCCTGTTAAAGAAACATGGGTGAACATACCTGCTGTGCCATTGGAGTTTCGATTGGATCCTTCAATTTAAAAATAAGTTTGTATGAGTAAATACAGTGATACAAGAGCAAAGCAGTATGCACGATAGAAATCATAGTTAAAAAAGGCGCGCCTAAGCGAGCGGTTAAGCGCGCCTAGGCTCTAGGCGTTGGTGAAACGCATTGCGCATAACTATGCTTAATCTGTGCATAACTGTGCATAAGCATGCGATTTGGTCACTAAAGCACAAGGCGGTGGCCAAACGCACAATTAACGCCTAGCGCTTTTTGGAACTATGATAGCAATGGAATCTTAAATTAGAACAGTTGTTCTTCATGTTTAGGCACTTGTTCTACATGAATAGAGTACAGTAAGACGCAAGAATATAGTACTTAAAATAGAAAATGAGCTCATAGACCTTACCACATTCTTGGTTCGGGACCAGTACAGAACAAGGCGTTCCCTATCATCGTCCAGTAAATGTGTCTCAGGAGAACGTAAGGGAATTTGATGAGTTTCTTTGCCCGTGAAGTACGTTTTCTTCAGGTAATTCCGATACTGCCACCAAGCATTCTTGAAGATAGCAGAGGTATTAGCACAGGTTACCTCATCCTGAGTTTCCAAATCGGTCCTTCTCTATAGAGAAAAATGGGAAAATTTGCTGTATTATAACCATCATGGAGGTAGGATGTATGGGACAAAGCAAAGTAATTGCCATGAATAACATTACTTACACATAACTCCTGGACAAACACCTGCAACTGGCATTTTCCTTCATCTTCAGTATAATATTTCCAAGATGGGAAGATACGCACATACGATTTAACAACATCAAATGCGATAGATGCTAAAGTACGACTAGCTGGTTTTGCTTCCTCCACAGGAATAGGCGTAAACTGGTGGAGTTGGGGTTCGCCGTGGTAGTACTGGCCCTTTGGGCATTGGAGCTGCCTTAATAACTGCCCTTGTTTGGGAGCTCTGTGGTGGAGATGGTGCTGGGTCAACAGGAACTGGGTTACTATCTGCTGGGGTTGGGGTTAGATTGGGTGAAGCTAGTTCTCTGTCCATCGCAGTAGGGGTACAATCTGCGAGAGTTTAGTTTATGTGTGGTAGGGCTGGTTCTCGTGCATGTACAACCGGGGTGCTATCTCCACCAAGAGGTAGCACTGTTTTATTTAAAGATCGTGTTTTTAGTCCGCTAGATGCTGGCATCACCCGCTCCAATTCAAATGGCTGATAAACAGGAAACATAGTTGAATGTACAGACATTTTATGAGAGACAGATGCAATAGATAGTGTGGAAAAAAGAGGACATGAAATAGTTGACATGTATATTGTTTAACTAAAATGGATAGCATGACGTAATTTCACATATATGATGTCTATCTAAACTGGATAGCATAGCATAACATAATTCAAAGATATGATGAATAACTAAAACGCCGTGCCAAGTTAGAGCATACACCTCGGTGGGGGAATAGGACTGGTCATCTGTCTCTAAATCCATCTCTGAGGAGCTATCGGGACCCAACAAGAGATCTGCTTCGACAGGTAGCACTGTCTGCTCTGAAGGCCTTGTTTTCAATGTAATGAAGAAAAGGATGGGCAAGATATCATTCAAATATATGATGCCTGGTTAAACAGGACCGCATTGCACATTTCACATATATTATGGCTGGCTAAAAGACATGAAACTGCATAATTCCCATATGTGATATAGAAACTAAACAGGTGGCAACAGAACATGTCTAAACTAAGCAGATGACATATATGATGTCAAAAGTAGGCACTGCAAGGCAACATATGCATGATATGACTAACATCATCATGCGAAGGTAGAGCAAACACCTTGGGGGTAAATAGGAGTGGTCAGCGGCGTCTGAATCCGCCTCAGAACAGATATGTTCCTCTGGATTACAATCTGGAGAGGGGTGGGAAGGGTTTGCCATTGAACCCACCATGGAGCGATGTCTGCATGACATTGTATTTCCGCGCAAAACTCTTCTCTTTTTCTCTACATGTTCAGCATGACTATTTACAATATCTGACATGCATACGAAAAAAATATGGTGAGAATATGTAAGGAGAGCATGCAAAAATTTAGAGTGATGGTAACAACCAGTGGATGGATCCAAAAATAATGATAGCAGGCTGATGATTGCTTTAATTTAATAAAAAGACAGATGATGATTGCTTTACTATTTGTTTCCCACCCAAGATGATGACAACATAGGCATACCCTAGGTGAACCAGATATTAGACAGAGATACTATTCATTGCTTCCTCGATATGTGCCCCACAACTAATTTAGAACTCAAGTTTGAACATTAATTTGGACCTGACTTGGAGTCCAAGAGGTGAACAGACGATAAAGTAGCAGGTAATTTTAAGCAATGCATAACATAAGCAGAATCAAAAGAGTGCGACCTCTCTTGTGGACCCGTGTACTCCTCAGGTTCATCTGCTGAGTCGATGATGGTGATGCCGTTGTGGTGGGTGCCGGTGGCAGGGAAGGAGATCTGAGGTGGCGAAAGACAGTCAGGAGTCGTGATGTCTGGTTTGGTGGATGTTTCTGTCGATGGAGCACCTCAGGTGAGGTGGACGACGTCGCGGCAGGAGCAGGACAAACCACACAATGTTCCCTTCGACACCTACCTGTAACTGAAGTAATTCTGTAAGGGCTCATTTGGCTTGCATGATTCTAAAAATGCAGGGATAGGAAAAACCCCGGAATAGGATAGGAATGCACATGGTAAACAGAGCATTTCTAAACATAGGATTTCTGTCAACTTGGGTGTTTGGTTTACAGGAATTGGAAGAGCAGAGGAATGCAAAGAAACATGGCCAAAATAAAGTGAAACCATATGAAAGCGTGTACAGTTAGAATGTTATTCTGCCACTAATGCACTTGGTCTTGTTTTCATGCATAGGATTTCGAAAAGTAGGTCCAGGTGGATGCTTTGCTTCATTCCTTTCAACAAAATGCATGAATAATTGAATAGTAGAGTGCCATTGGAAAATTCCCTATTGCTATGTTTTTCCGTCGAACCAAAATAGCCCTAATGGATCGACATGAATGTATAGTAATAAGTGACGCAACAAGTGTACAACCTCTTTGTCGTAGCCGTGTCGACCTCAGCGTCATTGGGTTGGTTGCTGAAGCAGTTGAGGCAGAGGTGGCTATCGGAGGTGTGGAGGAAGATCTGAGGAATCTGTAGACGGCGTCCAGGGCACTGCTCTGTTGTGATGGATCGTTCTGTCGTTGGAGCAGCCCCGGTGTGCCGTAAGACGTCAAGGCCGAAGCAGCACAAGACAGACATCGTCAATCTCAAGTAGGATTCTAATAGCATCTCCAATAGATGATGTAAAATAGATGTAAAATTTACATCACCAAAAACCACCTGACTACAACAGATGAGGTAAAAACTGTTGACTCTGAACTTAACTGTCGAAACTGAAATTTACTGTGGAATCTGAATGTTACTGTCGAAACTGAACGCAATGGTAGCAGAGAGGCACTTGACATGTAGCTTAGGGAGGGCCTGCAGTTCATCTTCAACCTGCACCCCCCTAAGCTGCCAGCCACCACCGGTCCCAGCGCTGCCTCGCCGCCCCGAAACAACTCCCCACCGCCGGTCCGCCGTCGCCCCGGCCAGCCCTATAGGTCCCCCGCCCCCACCCTGAACCCTAAGATAGATAGTGGGGTACCTCTCCGGCGAGCCCCCGTCCCCGCTGCGGGTGGTTCTTCCTTAACTCCGGCAAGCCCCCCCCCCCACCCCCTGAAAATTGACTGACCCAAAAGTCAATTCAGTCGACTGAAGTGTAGCTAAATCGGAGCAGAGCAGCAGCACGAGCGAGGGGGAGAGCAGCAGCAGCGCGAGCGAGCGAGCGAGGGCCGGAGCAGCAGCAGTTGGGCGAGCGAGCGAGAGCCGGAGCAGCAGCAGCATATCCGGATGGTATGGACGCCGCTGCTGAAGGGGCCTTGCACTGGGGGAGAGCCGCCATGGAGATGTCGCCCGTGGCGCCGGCTTCAAGGTAGCCGCTCCATGGGGGTGCGGGATGGAGCACCGTCGGCGCCGGGAGGTCGAGCTAAGGAGAAGGTGCGATGCGATGAGTGTACAACCTCTTTGGTGGTGCCGAGTAGGCCTCGGCTTCGTCCGAGGAGTCGGTGAGGATGCTGCGGTTCCGATGGAGTAGGTTAAGGTGGCGCTGTGGGGATGGAGCGGTCGCGTTAGACGAGGCGATCGTCGTAGCAGCTCCTTGGAAGTGGAGGACGGGATGGCTGAACCGGCGGGATGACGAGATGGACGACGGATCCTCATCCGGGGAGGTGGACGAGGGACATCGAGCTGTTGCGGTGGACGACGTCGTCGGGGAAGAGGCTCCGGCTGGGCAGCAGTGAGGTGGCGGATGAAGGAGGGTGGGGTTTCGCGGCTGGAGCAGAGAGGTTATGGCGGCCTGGGATTTCGAATGGCAAAAAGGAGGCGATGGGAGGGGGTGAACCATGACTTAGGGACGCGCTTGTCCAAAATGTAGAGTGTGTTACAAAAGTACCCCCCACCGATTTGAACTAGCGGCCCTTTCAGCTCAGGGTTAGAAGGGGGATTTCGCGTGTCGGGATTTGGCAGCTGGAGGGAGTTTTCGCGTGCGTTGTAATTTTGGGATAGCAAGGCGCGGGTTGTGAAGGCGCCGGTTTTGGGAGCACGATATCTGAATTTTTGGGATATAACAAGGGCGGTTTGAACTTTAGGGACAAGCCTAATGTGTAATATTGTACTTGTATGTACCAAATCAATTCGCACTTCCCTCAACCAAAAATAAAACAAAAAAATAAAACTATTCACACCACACAAAGAGAGAGTCTTGCCCCGTTTTACTATAAAAATGCTATTTAAAGCTACTCATACCAACAATTTAGTGCAATTAAATGCTATTCGGTAGTATGAATCCATGTTATGTCCAATTAAATTTTTTCGCTTGTTGTATAATCCATGTAACCTACTCATACCAACATTTTAGTGCATTCCAAATGTCTATACTACCGCTGCGATTCGAACTGAATTTGAATTCGTTTCTCTATTTCAATAAGAATCTATAATCATGATTGTTGCCAACTTCAACCATCATTCGTGTATTACCTTAATAACACACCACATGATTACTATAGAGATAGATATGAACTATGTGTACTACATGAACTCGAATTCTATTTTTTTGAATACACTTGATGTTGATTCCAAATAATAGTACATTTGATGTACTAACTATATACTCATAATCTAAACCATGTTCCATACGTGTACACCGTGTTTATCACACATAGTATAGTGCCCCGCCCCCTACATTATGACAAGTATTTAGACCTGAGCTGCAAAAGCCACACATTAGCCCAAATTATGATCAATGTTCTATATGTTATACGTACTACTAGCAAGATGCCCATGCGTTCCACAGAACATCAACATGATCAAGGGGAGGCCTAATTTGCAAATATGGAGAGGGGTGTGGGTATCTTTTTTCAAAATTACCATAGTTACCTTCCTATCCGTCAGATATAAATCGGACGGCCTATATTGCAGGATGGCACCATCATCAACAACTCCCTTTTTTTATAAGAGTAGAGATAAAATATATTATATGTAGTATAACATGTTCATAACCACACCATGTGTATCACCGTTATATATATTCACACATGCGTCGGTCTAAAACACTATGATAAATTCTTCAAATATCCGAATTCGCTTTTTATAATGAAGTATGATCTCTATTCGTCTTTTACACCCACACAATCCTCTTATCTTTGTAGCTAGCTAGCGCTAACTTTCCCTCGTGCATGCAGATGCCCGCATCTCTCTCACCCTCCCTTAGCATTCTCTAGCTCCATCGCACAAATTCGTCTTTTCACTTTAGGTCGTTCACCCACGGTGTGTGTAGGTCCCCCCAGCTCCTTCTTTACGGCACACATCGGTTGATATGCCTCTCTAGCCAGGTGTACCTAGCACAAAACACAAGCTTCCCCTCTTCTCTTATCACCGTCCATGCCTCACTCCCACCACTCTTTTCATCGATCTCGTACTCGCACACTCCTCCCCCCTCGATATAGTATGACTCTCGCACCACCTCCTAGATGCATCCCTCTCTCTCTATCCTTCTCCATGTGCCTCATTTGCTTCTAACACACACATGCATGTATACCGATCGATCTCCCAACATATACCCAGGTCGACTTTAACTATCCCCCCCCCATCGATCGACGTACCTCACAAGTTATGTCTCTCCTTTCTCTGACAAAGGACGATTGATCTTCCTATGTAGTTATGTCTACTTACCACAGCCATATCGCCCCCCCCTCATCATTCGTGCATGCCTCCTAACCCGTCTCTCACACGCACGTGCACAGACAGGTAGCCATCCCCTCTCTTATTGATATTGCAGGCGTGCCCTCTGGTTGTCTAGCAAGCCTATCCCACCATTTGTTAGAAGCAACTCCACTACCACCCCCTCCAACACTCTAGCTCTGTCTCTCTCCCAACCTTATTCCTCTCCTACACATATGCATGGATGTCGATCGATCTCCCTTAATACATGAGGTAGATCGATCTCCCTTAATACATGAGGTAGGCCTCTCTCCTCCTCCACACATATACCAGCCATTGTACCTCTATAGTTAATTAGGCCTCCCTCCCCCCCCCACCACACACCAATAGTCGAGCGCTGTAGGTAGGTATCCATGCCACAAAGACAAACTGCACCTCTCCCCTCTCACGTTCCAGTAGGCCAGCCA
>NC_057799.1:164881318-165118489 GCF_018294505.1 Triticum aestivum | reverse complement strand
CTCACACAACCCCATGTAGGTGGTGTACGTATACAAGAAGAGAATAGGTGCACCGTGCACGAACTCACGCTTCGTGCCTAGCCAAACCCACGTGGGTACACGTTGGAGCTCATTTCTGTACGAAATGGCAGCCCACGTGCTAATTTGAACACGTGTAGCGGTTGTTTACCTATGGAGGTCGTGTACCACGCGTGCACGAAACAAAGTTCGACTTGATGCGTTGGCGCGTTATTTTTAAATAAAGTATCGCTCAATGGCACGTACACAGAATATAAAACGATTTTTATGGAGAAAAAGGTAGTCCGCTCCACTATATACAATGGAGCCTGCCTGCCTAGTTTGTCTCTCTTCAGAGTATCTCACACAAGGCTGCGGTGGCCTCTCTCTCTTTCTCTCTCACCGTTGGTCACTGATCCGGCCGCATCCCGTCCGCCGGTGGAAAGGGAGGACGTGCATCGTTTCTCCGTTCGACGGCGCCAAGGCACCACATCCCGATCTGCGGTACATGCTGTTCTCTCTGACCAAGCTCCGGCGTGGTAGGGCCTACGCCACCTGCTCGCTGCCGCAGTATGGGTAGATTCCGCCCGCCGCCGCTCACGTAGTTACATCCGAACAACCTCCAGGTATCCCCTCCGGCCTTGCTCCACTGCCCGTCTTCCCACGTCGCTGCATGTGGATCTTCCATAGTTCTTTGCCCAAAACATAGCTCGTCCGGCTTACTTTCCATATTGCAATCTCGTCCTCACACCGTTTTAGACAAACACAACCATGTTGTTATCTTCCCTTAGGACAAGGAATATGCTTCTTTTTTGTCGTCGCATGTGTCATCAACTGTTATTGGCCAGTAATTGTTTCCTTTCTACCTCTTTTTTGCAAACAGGGCTATCCATTTCACCTCGTTGCTATTGCGACCTTTTGGTGAACTACACAAATCACTTTTTTCTTAAGAGTGTTTTGTGCAGTTCTACCAAAATGTCACACGGGCAACGTCTCTACATTTCAGTGCGACTACACAAAGGGAGATTGGTTTTGCTCTATCCTCCTCATCCAACTCCGAACCTAATCTTCTCCAACTAGTTAGTCTTAATAGAGACTGCAAAGGTGACCGGCTTCTATTTGTGTGTTTATTGTTTCATCGGCAGTCCTCTATTATCGTAATCACACTTAATATCTTTGGAACAGGGACGCTCAGCTCTATTTTAGTGGGACTGCACAAAATGATCGGAATGTTGCATGCTCTAGACAGCTACTTTTTCCCAACATGCCTTGTTGATTTAGACAGAGCTGGGGGACGTTGCTGCCAATGAAAGCATGGATCAAATTTAATTTAACACCTTCTCACAACTTTGTCTTCAGTTGTGATGTAAATATTAGCTCTGATTAGCAAGGAAGTTAGTTTTTTATTGTTTCCGAAAGAGAATCGAAGGCAAGACACACGAAACGAAAGCTGAAAGCTCACACCATTGTACAATTTCATGTCGCTGGAAAATTATTTGTATAGTACGTCAATTATGTAAACAAATGCTGGAAGCTTGATAGCATTGCCAGAAGCCTCTTTGGCATCCGGGTCCATGTGCCATGCACAAAATTATACTCCTTCGTTCCTAAATATTTGTCTTTTAAAAAATTTCAAATGGGCATATTTTAGAGTGTAGATTCACTCATTTTGCTTCGTATGTGTACTCCCTCCGTTCCTAAATATTTTTCTTTCTACAGATTTCAACAAGTGACTACATACGGAGCAAAATGAGTGAATCTACACTCTAAAATATGTCTATATACATCCGTATGTAGTAGTCCATTTGAATCTCTAAAAAGACAAATATTTGAGTAGTCACTCGTTGAAATCTCTAGAAAGACAAATACTCCGGAGTATATTTAAGAACCAAGGGGGTAGTGCACAGCCGCATGGGAGACTCAGACCGGTCGTTGCGCCGCATTAATAGTGAGTAATGAGCAGTCAAATCATAAGCCCCACCTTTCCCACTGTAAGTTGCTCGGAATAAGCAACCATCAATACGCTCTTCTTTTAATCCGCTCATACTACTCCATCGGTCACTGTTTATAGAGCGCGCTTCAGAAAAAGAGAAAATCTCTGGGACCAAGGCGACTAGCGATCGGCCTAAAAAATAGCATTGGTAGTTATAGCACCGCGTCTATTACTAGAGGAAATAATGCGTACACACATGCATGCAGTGCTTCCACCTAGGGTACACACATGCATGCACTTACTCCACTCCGTAGTACTACATCGAGAGAAAATTGCGGTTACCACGCCCTAATTAATTGAGCATTAAACCAAACGCGTCTAAAGTCTCTCTGGTGGTGGAATGCATTGAGAGAAATGCATCATAATGAAGCGCGCCCTGTAAACTGTGACAGAGGGAGGAGTAGTATGAAGGTGCAAAACCAAGTACGCGTATGGCCAGTCGGTCAACGCACCTCCTCTTGGCATATCACTGACATGTGGGACCGGAGTGTGAGCAAACCAATCTCAATTGATGGAAAATGGCCAACCCGCCGTTCCTTGAGAGAGAAGAGGAGCGAGAACACACAGACGGGCTCGCACGGAGGCCAAGATATATTTGAGCATGGTTGATCGATATCATCATTACATGTTGGGATGCCGTTTTCCGCCCTTCTCCGGAATAAATGTGTACTTTATCAGAGATTTTAAAAAAAATAAGAGTACAGAGGCTCCACCATGCGGTTCTAGTAGTAGTACTACTCGTACTACTAAACCTTGCGCTTGGCTCTTCGCCTCTTCGTGAAGTCGAACAATGATGGTACTCTGCATGTTCGGTACTACAGTGTATGCCTCTGGCAATCTGACACCGAATGAACTGATGCATGTCCACCGCCTAGGCGAGGGTACGTTGCATTAGCCAAAAGGCGTAAGCGAGCTTCACCTTGTCCTGCAAGCTTCTCCTGGTTCTGCGAGTTGACGGGACACACCAACATGTAGTGCTAGTCCATACTCCCTCCTTTCCGGTTAATATGGCTTAATCTTTTTTGCGGGTAAATGAGAGAGCTTTATTCATATATAAGCATTCTTAGGACGATCAGCCAAGACACTGGTCACTAGGAAGCGAGGTACCCCATAAAAAAAAGTAGGAAGCGGGGTGTTTCATCAAGCCAGCTCTCGGCCACATTCAAAGTGCAGCAAGCACGGTTCGCACAAAGATGCGCCGCATGGTTTGCTGACCTGTTTACATGCTGAATAACAAAAAAAAGAGGAAATAATACCGAGCGCTCCTATTTGGAACAGGATATGAGCCAGAATTAAGCGAGAATTGTGGCGAGTGTTCCATGCAATCAACTTCCATTATCACATGCGAGAACCCTCGAAGAGAACCAAATGTGTTGAAGATTGCTTTATCACATTTTAAAAATATAATAAGAGTGCAGACGCTCCTCCCTCCGGTTCCTAGTACTAGTATAGTACCTCTATAGACTATAGTAGTAGTACTAGTACTAGTAAACTTTGCGCTTGGTTGTTCGCCTCTTCGGAAAGTGCAACAATAATAGTACTAGTATAGTGTATGCTTCTGGCAATCTGACACCGAATTAACTGTTGCACGTCCACCGCCTGAGCGAAAGACAGCTTGCATTAGTCAAAAGTATCTCCTTGTCCTGCGAGCCACCGCGCGCAAGCTTCTCCCGTCCTGCAAGCTTCTCCTCATTCGGCAAGTTGACGGGACACAACAAAGTAATGCTCGTCCATACTGCCTCCTCTCCGGTTAATATGGCTTAATTTCAAACGAGATAAATACACTGTTTGTCACTGTATATTTGTAAAAATATGGTCAGTGGACTTCATAATACGCTCATTGCGCTCAATATATACATTTTTTGGTGTTTATACGGTCACTAGCTCACCCTGGTTGAGTATGTGTGGGCATGCACGTGTAGGTTGAGCACTTGAGCGTGACCATGTGTGTTCCGTCGTGTGCTCGGACATGCATGCATTAGGGTGTCGCGCGCGTTTTTTCGTCCATCTGTACGTGTGACTGTTGCATACACGTAGGGGGAGTACATGTAGGGGCCACTAAAGGAGCAGTCAAATCACACAGTAAGTTAGTTGGAAGAAGCAACCATCATTTCACTCTTCAATGACACGTGCGCAATATAAAATGGTTGATATGGAGAGAAAAAGAAAACCACTATATATACACTAGCAGGAGCCTAAGCTACAAGTCTGCTTGCTTGGGTTGCTCTCTTCACAAGCATAGAACGACGGTGGCCACACCGCTGGTCACATATCCAGCCTGATCCCGCAGCTGGGGGAAGGGAACAATGTTCTGTGTAGACGCGGTCGACATCGGCGAGGGAGAAAATCCACAGTCGGTGCGTCCCAATCGGGGGTCACTGCGGTATGGGCCGATGCCGCGCCCCAACCGCCCTTCTAGCTACAGCCCGACGTCCCAGGTAGTCCATCTTCCTTTTGGAACCGGCTTGCTCCACTGCCGCAGCTCCCCACGTAGCTCCATCTCCATGTCGATCTTTCTCTACTTCTACCGGCTTCTACTTGTGATGAGTTTATGTCTCATGAACTAGTGCCAGTACTATTATTCTAATCACACTTCTTCAATATCTTTGCCATCAGGGATGCTCAGCTCGATTTTAGTGGAACTGCACAAAAGCATCGTATGATCCGAGGGTGCTAGCCGTCTTTCCTTCGACGGGTTCTACCTGGCCAGGAAATTAAATCCTGTTTAGGGTTTAGGGTTTAAGTCGTAGTGACCCCATCAGTAGTTTTTCTTTCGTACACGCTCTCACAACTTTTGTTTTTAGTTGTGAAGTATATTGGCTATGATTTGTGAATCATTGAGATGCATCAGCATGCGTGTTAGTTTTCCTTTGTATTTGATGGAATGTTGTAATGGGGCAACCTTGGAGTAGGAATGAAAATAGAGTGGAAAGTTTCCGTTTTTCCGGAGAAAAAATGGAAACGGAGAGAAACCAACGTTTCGTTTCATTGGATCGCGCCATCGAGCAAAACCAACGTTTAGTCTGTCGCGTTCGTGTCTCACCCTCCTCCACGGCTCGACCCCACACGGTCGCTCGGCATGCCACTCACCGCAAACCTAGTATACGATAACTTTCCCGCCTACTTGTCGATGGATCACGCCATGGAATACTAGTACTACTGGAAGAGATTGACGAGTTGGGGGAGGACATCTAGCTGTAGCACGGACTCCCAAGAACATTTTACATGCATGTTGTGGCTGGCTATTGCGACCTTTGAACACGGAGCAGTTGCGTGCACCAGGAAGCGGCGCGGGCGACGCTCTCTTGGCCGGCGCGCCGCTTCAATGCCAGCGCCAGTGAGAGGTCGCATCCGCTCTGGCCGAGCATGAATGCGACACTGGCCGTTTTGGGCGGGAAGCACGCGCGGGTGATGAAGAGGGTTCGGGTTGGTCAGGAGCGGCCGTGGCAGCGGTCCGGACGCCCGCAAACAAGAGATGTTGTACGTTAATATTGTCGCGTATATAATTAACAACATAAATAATGTGCCAGTTGGACAAATATGATTGGAGATGGAGATCGAAATGGAATTTTACGTAAACACGGATATGCATGTCTATGTGTGTGTGCGCGACGACTCTCGCGACCTGGAAGCGGGGGCGTGTGTTTGATCGAGTTTTCTTTCTTGGAACGTTAAAAAATTGTCCGCCAGTTTTCGTTTCTTTTTTCGGGAATGCGCGTATTCTATTTAAAACCACTGCTATGGAGAGATTGTTTTACTCCATTATAGCCTCTTGTTTGATAGAGTTTCTCGCGTCTCGCTCTCTCACCCTCTCCATATCAAACCAAGATGACAGTGTCCATACTATCTGTCTCCTCAGCGGTGGTCATAGATCCGGCCGAATCCCGTCCGTTGCGGGAGGTGAGGAGGTGCAGCGTTGACGTTGTCGCCGTCGGCGATGGAGGAAGCTGATGCGCACCATCCTCTCGGAGCCGGCGCTGGCGCGGACGAAGGTCCTCCGCGCCCTTGTTTGTTGCCGTCGTGTGGGCAGATCCCGCCCGCCCGCCTAAGCGACATCTCGCCCACCTGAGGTATAACTTCTTGTACTAGTCCAGCTCCCCAGGTCGCTGCATGCAGGTTTTCTTCTATGCGACTACTCCCCAGCTCCCCATGTATAGTAGCTAGGGTTCGTCGGCTGGTCCAACATCACCTACTATTATAGAGGAAATGCCACTCGAAAAGTTGTCCTAATTTATGCCTCGGTGGAGGTATACATGTTGTTTCGACAAAAAGTACATGGTGGTTGTGCGGTCATTGTCCATATGCTCCTATTGCTGCTGCTAATCTAATACTATCACTGGTTAAATGAAGAAATGCTTTTTTTCTCGGGTATCCTGGTTTAGTTCCCATCAAGATAACCATGATGCTTCTGTTTGTTGGTGTACTTTTCATAATTCTTATTGACAATTGAGATGTCGTTGTTAATCTTGTAAAACAAAGTAACAACACTATATCCCTTTTTCATATTTTTGGAAACAGCGATGCGTATCTCCATACCCGGGCATGTCTTCCTCAATTTTAGTGGAACTACACAAAATTGGATGGCCATTGTTGTTCCGCCTCACTGTCCTCTGCCCCATGGTTCTTCCTTCCTCGAGCTTGACTACTGAGAAGAAACAGACCACAGTGAGGATTTGTCGAACTTCATAGGCGCCTCACCCAAACTTGATGCCAAATGGATGATGTATCACCACGATGACCTATCGATGCTCATGGTTGCGCCTCATGGTTGCATCGGCTGGTGAAGCTGATCGATTTTCAATGAAAAACAAGCTGTCTTCCATCAGTGCTCTTTGCTTGTTACCCACAAAGATGATATCCTTCGTCAGTTCACCTTGGTTGCGTTGGAGACGCAGTCGTCTTTCACGTTGGTGCAATTTTATCACACAATTGGCTATGAACCAAATGTTTCCTTGAACAAGGATCGACGTTGGTACTAAGAGCATAAGTTTTGTATTGATTTCTAAGCCTTCTCACAACTTTGTCTCCAGCTCCCCTGTAATTTTATTTGTCCAGCTATTACCTTTGATTAAAAAAATGGTGTGGACTAAAAACCCGGATGGACGTAGTAGCCCTCCATTTTTATTTACTCCGCATATTAGATTTGACTGAAGTCAAACTTTGTAAAGTTTGACCAAGTTTAGGCCGAACACAACAAACCATAATTATTAGAGAGGGCAAACTGTACATACTCTCAAACCTTTCCGATAATTGAAATTAAAATTCTTTATTTGTACACACTCTCACACGTTTCCGATAATTTGGCGCATGTGTGGTTGTTCACTTAAGGGAGGGTAGTGTACCGCACGTGAAGGACAGGAAGTGCGACCAGGACGCGTGGATCGTTAGTTCATCGGAAGTACACCCTCCGTTCCTAAATATTTGTCTTTCAAGTGGTTTGCAATGGACTTCCACATACGAATGTATATAGACATTTTTTACAGTGTAGATTCACTCATTTTGCTCCGCATGTAGTCATTTGTTGAAATCTCTAGAAAGACAAATATTTAGGAACAGAGGGAGTAGTAGTTTTCTTCACTGGTACGTTAAATAAAGAGTTTTGTTTCGTACTTACACAATTTAAAACGATTGTTATGGAGAGAATAAGAAAACCACTCCACTATACATTAGTCGTATACACGAGTACTATATGGACGCAGCTTCATTGACTTCAGTGCACCTGCCTTTGGGTTTATGACAGGTGGGCCCAAAATGTGGCTGGCCCACCTGTCATACAGCCAAAAGCAGGTGCAGTTAAGGCACCGGAGCTCAGTCCGTACTACAGTATATATATAAGCTGGAGCCTCAGCGCTTGTTCGCTAGGGTTTGCACTCTCCACACTCTCGCCGCACTACATATATATATACACGCTGGAGGCTCAACGTTCCTTTGCTAGGGTTTGCTATATTCACTGTCTCTCACCCTCTTCACTAGATCTAAACAAGACTGCGTTGTGGCCTCTGTCTCTCTCACCCCCCCCCCCTCACAGCTGGCGAAGGAGGCGTCCGGATCCCGTCGCACCAGGAAGGGGAGGAGGTGCAGCGTTCACTCTATCGCCTTCGGCGAGGGAGGCAATCCACTACCGGCTGCGCTTTTCTCTTTCACCCAGCGCCTGTGCGGGAGGGCCACCGACCCCTTCTTCCTCGCTGCCGTACGTAGTGTGGGCAGATCCGACCTCCCGCCACACGCCTTGCCACATCCTGACGACCCTAAGGTATAAGTTTCTTTGAAACCGTCATTGGTCTAGCTGCATGCTGATCTTTTTCGATTCTGTAGTTGAATCTAGGTCTTGGTTCAAAGAGGAAAGAAGGGTGCGGTGGGGTGGAGCATGAATCTAGGACGTGGTTCAATGAGGAAAGGAGGGAGGGAAAGTAGTATAGACTAGCTATCCAGCCGCTTTGTTGGTCGAAAAGGGAAAAAAGGGGTAACCCAGTACACACATCTGTAAGGAACCGAACTCTTTGTTGAAAAGGGAAAAAAACTGGGGGGCGGGTAGTTTGTGCAGGACTAGATTTGCTGCCCTCACATCGGAAAAAGTTTCAAAGAGAACAAATATGGGACCAACGCAGATATGCTGCTTGGCTACATACTCTGCATCACCCATTTATATGTGTGGACGCACATGGTGCTGGCATGTCCCATGTCCCATCCACATGATTGTGCAGTGTGTTTTGAGATGTTGTGCTACTTGTATTGGTACTGTTTTAAATAAATGTTGAATTGAAGCTATTGTATTTTAAGCAATGCCACTCTCAGAATTAACTACTGAACTATTTTAAGAGAATTTCTCTATTAATATGAATCAATGCAACCGTTTTAGAAATGCTACTGTCCTATACTTTGTTTTCCATCAAGATAAGGTAGATGCTTCTTTTTGTGGCCGCATGTTTCATCCTCCTTTATTGGCAGTAATTGTTCCCTTTTTTGCCTCTGTTAAATCAGGGATATCTATTCAACTTGTTGCTATAGCAAACTTAAATGTCACACCAACGAGTTTACTTGATTTCAGAGTAACTGCACAAAACGAGATTGGATTTCCTATTCGTGTTGGCAGATTCGTACGTGATCTTGTGTGCGTCATGACAGGTTGGTACTTGCCTTCATCCACATGATCGTGCAGTGTGTTTTGAGATGCTGTGCTACTTGTATTGGTACTGTTTTAAATAAATGTTGAATTGAAGCTATTGTATTGCTGTCTTTTCCCATTAAGTAGTGAACAAAAATGGGACCAACCCAGAAATTATGCTTGTTGCTTTGTTACAACAAACTCTGCATCACCCCCTTTATAAGTAGATGGAAGCACATGTTGTTGTTGCGCCCACTCTCCCATGGAACTGTTTATGCTTTTTGTTAATCTAATGCCGCTGGTAAAATTAAGCAATGCCACTCTCAGAATTAACTACTGAATCTTATTTCAAAACTGCAACACTTGTTAGGGATTGGCGGGATTACCATTTTTGTGGCCGCATGTTTCATCCTCCTTTATTGGCCAGTAATTGATTCCTTTTTGCCTCTGTTAAAACAGGGATATCTATTCAACTTGTTGCTATTGCGACATTTTGCTTCGCTTAATTTTGGTGGAACTGCACAAAATGAGACCGGATTTCCATATATGTATTGAGATCTCTCTGAGGTCTTCCTCACGAGTTATTTCAAATCTTGGTCTTGAAAGGTCAGTACCGACTTTCCTCAGAATTAACTACTAAATCTTAGTTCAAAACTGCAACACTTGTTAGGGATCGGCGGGAGTACCATTTCTGTTAGGGATCGGCCGGAGTACATGTTTAAGAAATGTATTGTTCAGATAATGTCTCTGTTATTATATATCAGTTACAGTGTTTTACAAATGGTACTATCCTGCTTTGTAGTTCTTTCTACATGTTTAACCAAGGTATTGTTAAGATAATGTCTCTGTTAAAATGAATCAGTCGCATTGTTTTAGGAATGATACTTTTCTGCTTTGTCGTTCTTTATACATGTTGAAACAAGGCATTGTTAAGATAATGTCTCAGTTAATATGAATGAATCACACTGATTGAGAATTGCTACTCTCCTGCTTTGTTTCCCATTAAGATAAGGTAGATCAGTAGATGTTTTTCTTCTGGGAGTACAAGTCATCAATCGTTATTTCTCAGTAATTGTTTCCCTTATACCTTTTGTTGCTTACAGGGATATCAAAATTAAAGCTCGGTTTTATTCTGACTTGATTTTAGTTGAACTGCACAAAAGGAGCCAATGTGTCTAAGGCAAACTGATGCATTAGTGGGTCCAGTTGGTCTTACCACTTTGCAGAAAGAAGCAGTCACTGTTTGCGCTACATTACACAAGGAATGATCGAGAACCTTTACAGAGTATTAGTAGATGCTGGTGACATGACTAGTCTGCAGAGAGCATAGGAAACTCTACAACACGTGGAGTGCACTGGGCAAAAAGTGCCCAAACAAGTACAGGAAGCCAGGAAAGGACTCCAAATCTGTTAATGATGGGGCATCTGGGTATGGTAATCTGTTTACCGTACTTTCAGTTCGTTACCACCGATTGGTGGGTTGACACTGGGGCCAATATTCATGTGTGTGTTGTTGTGTCTTTGTTTTCTTGCAGCATATAAATACGATATCCACAGGGATGCTCAGCTTGATTTTAGTGGAACTGCACAAAATGTCCAGATGGTTTGTGTCCTCCATAATACTTCATCATGCACAATACATCGAATGGTTATCTAATCATTCATCGTCATCTTGAGCCACCGGACTATATGTTTGAATGGTGCTGCCAGCGTCGGCCATTAAGAAGGGTAAGAAGAAAGACAAAAAGAGAGATGGCTGCTTTACTTATGGTTCGGAGGAACACTGGGCAAACAAGTGCCCAAACAAGTACCCAAACAAGTACCAAGAAGTCAGGACAGGACTCCAAGTCTGTCAATGTCACTCTAAGCAACAATGATGGGGCATCTGGGTATGGTAATATGTTTACTGTACTTTCAGTTTGTTAGTCCAGCGATTGGTGGGTTGACACTGGGGCCAATATTCATGTGTGTGCTGATGTGTCTTTGTTTTCTGGCAGCATATAAATACAAAATCCATAGGGATGCTCAGCTTGATTTTAGTGGAACTGCACAAAATGTTCAGATGGTTCGTGTCCTCCATAATAATACTTCATCATGCACAATACATCGAATGGTTCTCTAATCATTCGTCGTCACCTTGAGCCACCGGACTATCATATGACAAACTAATGACAAACCCTGCCCGTTCCACAATCTTAGGCATTACATATTTTGAATGGGAAAAGCTTGTCAAAGTTGACATTAGTTTAATATATTGGAATTGGAAAACCTTGTCAATTTTTGCTCATTGATGTTGGCCAGAAGACATGCATTTGATATTTTTGAGTGGGACGCCCTTTGCTGTGAGCAATGTCGATCGTTTTTTCCTATTCCTATCTTCAGTTCAAAAGTAAATATTTACTCTGCTGAGATGCATAGTCACATGAATGTTGACTTATGTAAGATATTTTAAGAGTTTGTTCTGAATATTGTCTATGTAATGCCAGGCCTTGTGTTTGATTGCAAAGTTGAGCTTGGAATGTTGTGGCATGCGGCATCACGAGTTGTTCACTGTGCCTCCTAAGAATAATGCTTCGTATTCTTTTGCATGTAGATCTAATGCCAGTGATTTTCTTGTTAGGAAGATCATCCTCTTCTGTTGTTTCCGTGCTTAAGAAGTTCATCGTCTTATGTTTCATTCATAGCCTATACGACAAGTCGGGTAGGTTAGACGTGAAATCATATGATCTTCGAACCAACTCATCATCTTAGGTCGTGATTGGATCATCGTTTTACAACCAAAACCGCTTGTAAAACTGACGCTTGTAAATAAAAGCAGGTGGTCTCAGGCGAAGCGCTTGGTTGGTCGATTTCGACTAGTAAAATATACACCGGTCTCTCAAATTACACGCGTAACCCGCCAGTTTTACTTACAGACCTCGGGCCCTCGGTTTCATTACGCCTGTATTTTATGCATTGTTTCCGATGATGAGTAAATTACACTTGTATCTTAATACAGGTGTGAAATAAACCAGAGCTCCCAAGCACGGCCTTACCGTTTCATGCCGTCTCAGTCTCTCGAAGGAGCTCATAGGTGTCCGATGATCCTGGCTTCCTGAATGAGCAGCGGGCGCTGTATTAGACCATCCGTAGGGCCCGCGAGGCCCTCTCCGTCGTCCTTCGAGTTGTTGTGCTCGTCGTGGCGCTGAGCATTGTTAACATGGTCAATGAACATGAGGATTCAGGAGATGACTTCATTTTGACTGGTTGACAGTAGGGACCCACTAGGGCCATAGCCGTACGTATGCAAGTGCCTCCTTATTATGTACAACTATATATTTTTTGCTTCCTCCTGGTTTCCTGACATCACGGTTCCACACCATTTTCAACCTATGTAGTCAATATAAACGAGAGAATTGCACAAGGTGCGGCCGATAGCTGGGACCAAGCAGCTCGAGCAGTATTTGTGTTTTTGAGGCGTGAACACTGCAGAGTTTTTCTTGGCGATGTTTTTGTTGTTGTTCAGAGGAGAGCAGGGTATTAACTGGGCGGGTTGTGGCCCGTCTAGCCCAGGACAGATATCCAGCCGAGATATTAATTTTTTTCAAGATGAAAATGGCTAGCCCAGCTATACGTTTTTTTGAGGAATACCCAGGCAAGGTCAACTTGTTATTCTCCGCCCCGCTGGGCTACAAATCTTTCCTAGGAGGGATGCATTAGGCTTAACAGGAAAATGGGCTTTAAAAATAATAAATGGGATGTAATTATAAAAACTGGGCAGTAACTATAAAAAATGCACCAAGCATGAAATTAGTTTATAAAATATTATTTATGGATTTTGAAAATCTTAATTTTTAATTGTTGCGCGTGCAATGTTTCGTTAGATTTTTACGTAATACAAATTTATATTTAATCTAACTAGAAATTTCGGGATAAAAATATTTCGGATCCCATCAAAATGTGGGAAATTTTATTGAATTCTGTCTTGAACGGTTGGTTGAAATTATTAATCGTTGTCCTAGCTAGAAAATGGGTTGTACTTTTAACAAACTGTAAATGGGCTGTAGTAAATTCCATTAGAATTCAAAAATGCGTTGTACATTCTTACAAATCACAAATGGGCTATAAGTTCTCTGCCACACACTTGTGGGCCTACTAAGTTGACGCGTCCCCTAAAAAAAGAAGTTGACGCGTATGCAAGGCTTTCTCAACTTATTATAGTCAACACACGGTTCTAGTAGCAGTGGCCGTTGGATGTCCATCCAACGGATGCCGTGCTTCTTCTTCAATCTCGGATATTCTAGCTTCACCCACCCAAAAAATGATTCCTCCCCCTGACATCTGGGGTGCACCATTTCGGAAGCTGCCCTGTGGGCCTACTAAATAGACGCGTACCAAGGGCTTTGTCAACTTAGCCAATATGAACGATTCTAACTGCAGTGACCGTACGATGTCCATCCAACGACCGTAGTGCTTCTTCAACCTCTGGTCTTCTTGCTCCAGCCGCCCAAAGCAGCGCCGGTCGTGCCGCCTGCTCCTGCCTCCCGTGGCCGGCTATGCTGCCGCAGTGGCCTCACCGCCCCCTACTACTCCCACCACTGGCCAGGCCATCCCTCCACTCACCCACACCCCCTGTTATTCTGCGGCGATGGCAGCCTCACACCGCAGCCGAACCAGTGAACCCTCGTACTCCTCCCCGCGCGGGCTTCCACTGCCGCGTCTTCCCCGGCTTCGCGTCGTCCCCTTCCTAGGCCTCGCCGCTCGCCGTCGTCCACCGCCCTGGTGCTCTCGGCGCGGCGTGGTCAACGTGGTCAAGGAACGACTTCCATCGAAAGAGTACTGTATGTTGAGAGGCTGACAGCTGAGTCCACGGCAGCTGCAAGGAAGTGCCTCCTTATTATGCGGAAAATAATTATTCCTCCACCTGACAGCAGGGACCCACCGGACGGGCCACCGTATTTGGCGAAAAAAACGTTTCCCCCTGACTACTAGGACCCACCGGATGGGCCACCGTATTTCACGAAAAAAACGTTCCCCCCGCTGTCTGCTCGGACCCACCGGAAGTGCCTCCTTATTACGCACAAAAAAATGAATACTCCCCCTGCTAGTTGGGACCCACCTTGGTGGGAGGCTGACTTGTGGGTCTACTAAGTTGAGGGGGACGGAGTGGTTTGTCAACTTAGTCAATATGAACGATTCTAGCTCTAGTGACCATACAATGTCCATCCAACGGCCGTAGTGCTTCTTCAACCTCTGGTCTTCTTGCTCGAGCCGCCCAAAGCAGTGCCGGTCGTGCCGCATGCTCCTGCCTCCCGTGGCCGGCTGTGCTGCCGCGGAGGCCTTACCGCCCCCTACTATTCCCACCGCTGGCCAGGCCCTGCGGCGATGGCAGCCTCACACCACAGCCGAACCAGTGAACCCTCGTACTCCTCTCCGCGCGGGCTTCCACTGCCGCATCTTCCCCGGCTCCGCGTCGTCCCCTTCCTAGGCCTTGCCGTCGTCCACCGCCCTGGTGCTCTCGGCGCGGCGTGGTCAACATGGTCATGGAACGACTTCCATCGGAAGAGTACTATACGTGGAGAGGCTGACAGCTGGGTCCATGGCGGCCGTAAGGAAGTGCCTCCTTATTACACGCAAAATAATTATTCCTCCACCTGACAGCAGGGACCCCCCGGATGGGCCACTGTATTTCACGAAAAAAATGTTTCCCCTGACTGCTGGGACCCACCAGCTACATCTTCGCACGCAAGGAAGTGCGTCCGGGCAAAAAAATGATTCACCCCCCTGACTGCTGGGACCCACCAGCTACATCTTCGCAGGCAAGGAAGTGCCTAACAGTCGGGACCCACCTGGTCGAAGCGTACGTAGCGTTGTCATTCTGATCGCGAACGTTTACGTACATACTGGTCGATGTAGAGGCGCGCACGTGTCGTAGTAGAGGCGCGCACGTAGCATGTACACGTACGTACAGCGGCCAGTGTGCAAGAAAGAAAATACGGCCACATACGTCCATACGGGCAGGGTCTCGACTAGTGCATACGTACGGCCAGGGCTCGTGTACATGGCTGGGTCAGAACGGAGAAACAGCGTCGTCGTCGTGTTCATGGGGAGGCAACGGAATGCGTCGTGTTCATCAGGAGGCAACGGAACGCATGGGAGCCAACCGGCTTGGACGGAACAGCTGATGGAAACAAGGCCTGGCGTACCGCAGAACGGAGGAAACGGCCTTGTGTTCGACCGGCCACGTTCTAAACGGGATCCTGTTCATCGGGAGAGGTCTGGCATACCGCAACAGAGGAAACGGACCTCCTACGGTCGAAACGGGGGTCCTGTTGATCGGGAGGGGTGTGGCGCACCGCAAAATGGAGGAAACGGACTTGTGTTGGAGCGCTACGGTCGAAACGGGGGTCCTGTTCATCGGGAGGGTGTGGCGTACCGCAAAACGGGACTCCGCGGGATACTGTCCATCTCCACCGTCGACCCCCTCCAAGCCTCCATGGGCTACTGTTCACCCACCGTCGACCTCCTCCAGCCTCCACCTGCGACTGTTCATCCACGGGCTCCTGTTCATCCAGCCTCCACCGTGCGCTACTCCACCGGCTACTGTTCAACCAGCCCTCTCCACGGGCTCCTGTTAAACCACCCCTCCACGGGCTACTGTTCATCCAGCCCTCCACCATCTATTGTTCATCCAGCCCTCCACGGGGTGGTCCTGTTCATCCTGCCCTCCACGGGGTCTTGTTCATCCTGCCCTCCACGGGGTCCTGTTCATCCAGCCCCAACCGGCTCGATCGATCGGGATCCTGTTCATCCAGAGGCAACACCACGGGGTCCTGTTCATCCACCCCCATCGGGAACTTTTCATCCAAACCCCCCAGCAACGCTCACTGTTCATCCAGAGGCAACATCGATCGGCTTCAGTTAGCAGCAGTAGCGAAGGAATCGCTCGATCGGGTTCAGTTAACAGCCATCGATCGATCGCTCGGGTTCAGTAACGCGTAGCCTGTAGTGCAATCGCTCGGGTTCAGTTAGAGCCCAACGCCTCGCTCGGGTTCAGTTAGAGCCCAATGCCTCGCACCCACGCGCGTGCGTGTATGAAAGAAACGCGCATCGCTCGGCCCCGACCACCCACCCTAACCGGGAACACCCCGATATTTTCCTCACCCTCGCTTCTACCACGGTTTTTTCCGTCATGGACGGCCCAAAGAATGTCATGCAGCTGCGTCTCCGGCCCGCCCAGGACGAAAAGCCCATTTTCTATCATCATTTTTTGTCATAGAAGTAGAACCCCACCACATCTATGATGACACCGGGTTTTGTCACAATTATCGTCATAGAAGTGTCATAAGTATGACAGGAAAAAAATTCGTTCGGCCCAAAATGTCACGGATGTGTCTTTTTTTTGTAGTGATTGCACGTTTCATATTTCAAAATTTCCAATTAGAATAATAAATTATAGGCAAAAATAAAAAGAGAACAGACAGTCATGGAACTTTACAAATGGTTCTGGCAGTAAAAGCGCTTGTGATGGATAGCCCAATGCCACACAGTTTTCTACATCAAACCGTGTGTGATGTAGTTAATGAAAGCAAACAGTTAACCAAGGCAAAGCGTGTGTGATAGTTACACCTTTCACACATGAGCGTATATATAAAACTGTGTGGGATGTACATCCGAACGGAAACGTTTTCCCTGGATTGACTGTGTGGGATGTACATCAGAACGGAAACGTATTCCTTGGATTGATTGTGTGTGATATACATACGAACAGAAATGTTTTTCTGGGATTCACCGTGTGGGATGTACATACCTACGGAAATGATTTTCTCGGATTACCGTGTGGGATGTACATACCTATGGAAATGATTGGGTTTCGATGCCTCGCCCGATCGCACACGGCCCCAGCCTGGGTCCCAGGAGGGCCTATCCCCGACGATTTCTGGGTCGTGTGGGAAGGACACCTGATACGTCTCCAACATTTCTATAATTTTTTATTGTTCCATGCTATTATATTATCTGTTTTGGATGTTTAATGGGATTTAATATGCTCTTTTATATTATTTTTGGGACTAACCTATTAACCAAAGGCCCAGTGCAAATTGTTGTTTTTTTGCCTATTTCAGTGTTTCGCAGAAAAGGAATATCGAACGGAATCCAAACGGAATGAAACCTTCGCGAGGATCTTTCTTGGAACAAACGCAACCCAGGAGACTTGGAGTGGAAGTCAGAGACGCAACGGGGCGGCCACGAGGCAGGAGGGCGCACCCCCACCCTCGTGGGCCCCTCGTAGCTCCACCGACCTACTTCTTTCTCCTACTTGGGGAGCCACGAAACCACTTTTCCACCACCGCAACCTTCTGTACCCGTGAGATCCCATCTTGGGGCCTTTTCCGGCGCTCCGCCGGAGGGGGATTCGATCACGGAGGGCTTCTACATCAAAACCATAGCCTCTCTAATGATGTGTGAGTAGTTTACCACAGACCTTCGAGTCCATAGTTATTAGCTAGATGGCTTGTTCTCTCTCTTTGGTTCTCAATATAAAGTTCTCCTTGATGTTCTTGGAGATCTATTCGATGTAATACTTTTTGCGGTGTGTTTGTCGAGATCCGTTGAATTGTGGGTTTATGATCCAGATTATCTATGAATAATATTTGATTCTTCTCTGAATTCTTATATGGATGATTTGATATCTTTGCAAGTCTCTTCGAATTATCAGTTTGGTTTGTCCTACTAGATTGATCTTTCTTGCAATGGGAGAAGTGCTTAGCTTTGGGTTCAATCTTGCGGTGTCCTTTCCCAATGACAGTAGGGGCAGCAAGGCACGTATTGTATTGTTGCCATCGAGGATAAAAAGATGGGGTTTATATCATATTGCTTGAGTTTATCCCTCTACATCATGTCATCTTGCTTAATGCGTTACTCTGTTCTTATGAACTTAATACTCTAGATGCATGCTGGATAGCGGTCGATGTGTGGAGTAATAGTAGTAGATGCAGAATCGTTTCGGTCTACTTGACACGGACGTGATGCCTATGTTCATGATCATGCCTAGATATTCTCATAACTATGCGCTTTTCTATCAATTGCTCGCAGTAATTTGTTCACCCACCGTAATATATGCTATCTTGAGAGAAGCCACTAGGGAAACCTATGGCCCCCGGGTCTATTTTACATCATATTAGTTTCCCGTCAACTTGCTATTTCTGTCGCCGTTTATTTTGCAATCTTTACTTTCCAATCTAGACAACAAAAATACCAAAAACATTTATCTTATTATCTTTATCAGATCTCACTTTTGCAAGTGGCCGTGAAGGGATTGACAACCCCTTTATCGCGTTGGTTGCAAGGTTCTTGATTGTTTGTGCAGGTACTAGGTGATTTGCGTGTAGTCTCCTACTGGATTGATACCTTGGTTCTCAAAAACTGAGGGAAATACTTATGCTACTTTGCTGCATCACCCTTTCCTCTTCAAGGGAAAACCAATGCATGCTCAAGAGGTAGCAAGAAGGATTTCTGGCGCCGTTGCTGGGGAGATCTACGCACAATTCAAGACATACCAAGTACCCATCACAAACTCTTATCCCTCGCATTACATTATTTGCCATTTGCCTCTCGTTTTCCTCTCCCCCACTTCACCCTTGCCGTTTTATTCGTCATTTTTTCGTCCACTTCTTTTTGCTTGCTTCCTGCGTTCTTGGGTGTTAGTGTGCCTGTTTGCTTCGATGCCTCAGCCAAAAAGCGTTGATCCTCACCTTAGAAGGTTCGAAGAAATTGAAAACAACGTTAGAAGCTTTATGTCTTTGCAATTTGAGCATAATAACTTCTTCAGAAGCGAGCTTAAGGAACAGAAAAGTTTTATGGAGTACATGAACAAAGAGCTTGATGATATGTCTAAGGAATTTTACAGTTTGAAATCTTAGTTTGCTCATCTTGAAAATTTAGTAGGTCAAATTTCGGATAAGCATGCCACCTTAGTTAATAAAATGGCCGACAAACCGGAAGGGCTAGAGGGTAATAATGATGAAGATCTAAAAGTGATTGATATGTCTCCTATTAAATATTTATTTTCCAATATGAATCTTGATAAAGATGGGACTGGAGATGAGTCAACTTTAGTTAAAAGGCGTCCCAATGATTCAGAGTTTTTAGATCTTGATGCAAAAATTTGGTAAAAGTGGGATTGAAGAGGTCAAAACTTTACATAGCAATGAACCCACTATTACGGATTTCAAGGAATTTAATTATGATAATTGCTCTTTGATAGATTGTATTTCCTTGTTGCAATCCGTGTTAAATTCTCCTCATGCTTATGATCAAAATAAAGCTTTTACTAAACATATCGTTGATGCTTTAATGCAATCTTAGGAAGAAAAACTTGAATTAGAAGTTTCTATCCCTAGAAAACTTTATGATGAGTGGGAACCTACTATTAAAATTAATATTAAAGATCATGAATGCTATGCTTTATGTGATTTGGGTGCTAGTGTTTCCACGATTCCAAAAACTTTGTGTGATGTGTTAGGTTTCCGTGAATTTGATGATTGTTATTTAAATTTGCATCTTGCGGATTCAACCATTAAGAAACCTATGGGAAGGATTTATGATGTTCTTACTGTTGCAAATAGGAATTATGTGCCCATAGATTTCATTGTTCTTGATATATATTGCAATCCTACATGTCCTATTATTCTTGGTAGACCTTTCCTTAGAACGATTGGTGCAATTATTGATATGAAAGAAGGAAATATTAGATTCAATTTCCATTAAGGAAAGGCATGGAACACTTTCCTAGGAAGAACATTAAATTTCCTTATGAATCTATTATGAGAGCCACTTATGGATTGCATACCAAAGATGACAATACCTAGATCTATTCTTGTTTTTATGCCTAGCTAGGGGCGTTTAACGATAGCGCTTGTTGGGAGGCAACACAATTTTATTTTTGTTCCTTGATTTTTTTTCCTGTTTAGTAATAAATAATTCATCTAGCCTCTGTTTATATGTGGTTTAATGTTTTAATTAGTGTTTGTGCCAAGTAGAACCTTTGGGAAGACTTTGGTGAAGTCTTTGTGATCTTGCTGTAAAAAACAGAAACTTTAGCGCTCACGATATTAGCTGCCAGTGTTTACTGGGGAGTGATTTTGGGTTGATTTATTTTGCAGATGATTAATATATAAATTCCTCACGTCCACAAATTTATTTCATAATTTTTGGAGTTCCATAAGTATACGTTTGATACAGATTACTACAGACTGTTCTGTTTTTGACAGATTCTGTTTTTCATGTGTTGTTTGCTTATTTTGATGAATCTATGGCTAGTATCGGGGGGTATGAACCATAGAGAAGTTGGAATACAGTAGGTTTAACACCAATATAAATAAATAATGAGTTCATGACAGTACCTTAAAGTGGTGGTTTGTTTTATTACACTAACGGAGCTCATGAGATTTTCTGTTTAAATTTTGTGTTGTGAAGTTTTCAAGTTTTTGGGTAAAGATTTGATGGATTTCGGAATAAGGAGTAGCAAGAGCCTAAGCTTGGGGATGCCCAAGGCACCCCAAGGTAAAATTCAAGGACAACCAAAAGCCTAAGCTTGGGGATGCCCCGGAAGGCATCCCCTCTTTCTTCTTCGTCTATCGGTAACTTTACTTGAGGCTATATTTTTATTCACCACATGATATGTGTTTTGCTTGGAGCGTCTTGTATGATTTGAGTCTTTGCTTTTTAATTTACCACAATCATCCTTGCTGTACACACCTTTTTGGAGACACACACATGAATCGGAATTTATTAGAATACTCTATGTGCTTCACTTATATCTTTTGAGCTAGATAATTTTTGCTCTAGTGCTTCACTTATATCTTTTAGAGCACGGTGGTGGTTTTATTTTATAGAAATTATTGATCTCTCATGCTTCACTTATATTATTTTGAGAGTCTTTTATAACATCATGGTAATTTGCTTTGGCTATAAAATTAGTCCTAATATGATAGGCATCCAAGATGGGTATAATAAAAACTTCCATATAGAGTGCATTGAATACTATGAGAAGTTTGGTACTTGATGATTGTTTTGAGATATGAAGATGGTAATATTAGAGTCTTGCTAGTTGAGTAATTGTGAATTTGAGAAATAATTGTGTTGAAGTTTGCAAGTCCCGTAGCATGCACGTATGGTAACCGTTGTGTAACAAATTTGAAGCATGAGGTGTTTCTTTGATTGTCCTCCTTATAAGTGGCGGTCGGCGACGAGCGATGGTCTTTTCCTACCAATCTATCCCCCTAGGAGCATGCGCATAGTGCTTGGTTTTGATGACTTGTAGATTTTTGCAATAAGTATGTGAGTTCATTATGACTAATGTTGAATCCATGGATATACGCACTCTCACCCTTCCATCATTGCTAGCCTCTTCGGCACCGTGCATTGCCCTTTTTCACCTCGAGAGTTGGTGCAAAGTTCCCCGGTGCATCCAAAACCCGTGATACGATACGCTCTATCACACATAAGCCTCCTTATATCTTCCTCAAAACAGCCACCATACCTACCTATTATGGCATTTCCATAGCCATTCCGAGATATATTGCCATGCAACTTTCCACCGTTCCGTTTATTATGACACGCTTCATCATTGTCATTTTTCCTTCCATCATCATGTAGTTGACATCGTATTTGTGGCAAGGCCACCATGCATAATTTTTCATACATGTCACTCTCGATTCATTGCCTATCCCGGTACACCGCCGGAGGCAATCATATAGAGTCATATTTTGTTCTAGTATCGAGTTGTAATCCTTGAGTTGTAAATAAATAGAAGTGTGATGATCATCATTATAAGAGCATTGTCCCGTGTGAGGAAATAAAAAAAGATAAAGGACAAATAAAAAAAGTGAAAGGCCAAATAAAAAAATGAGAAAGGCCAAATAAAAAAAGCCCAAAAAATGAGAGAAAATGAGAGAAGGGACAATGCTACTATCCTTTTTCCACACTTGTGCTTCAAAGTAGCACCATGATCTTTATGATAGAGAGTCTCTTATTTTGTCACTTTCATATACTAGTGGGAATTTTTCATTATAGAACTTGGCTTGTATATTCCAATAATGGGCTTCCTCAAATGCCCTAGGTCTTCGTGAGCAAGCAAGTTGGATGCACACCCACTTAGTTTCTTTTGTTGAGCTTTCATACATTTATAGCTCTGGTGCATCCGTTGCATGGCAATCCCTACTCCTCACAATGACATCAATTGATGGGCGTCTCCATAGCCCGTTGATTAGCCGCGTCGATGTGAGACTTTCTTCCTTTTTGTCTTCTCCACACAACCTCCATCATCATATTCTATTCCACCCATAGTGCTATGTCCATGGCTCGCGCCCATATATTGCGTGAAAGTTGAAAAAGTTTGAGAATACTAAAGTATGAAACAATTGCTTGGCTTGTCATCGGGGTTGTGCATGATGAGAGCATTTTTGTGTGACGAAAATGAAGCATGGCCAAACTATATGATTTTGTAGGGATGAGCTTTCTTTGGCTATGTTATTTTGATAAGACATAATTGCATAGTTAGTATGCTTGAAGTATTATTATTTTTATGTCAATATTAAACTTTTGTCTTGAATCTTTCGGATCTGAACATTCATGCCACAATAAAGAAAATTACATTGAAATTATGTTAAGTAGCATTCCACATCAAAAATTCTGTTTTTATCATTTACCTACTCGAGGACGAGCAGGAATTAAGCTTGGGGATGCTTGATATGTCTCCAACGTATCTATAATTTTTGATTGTTCCATGCTTTTATATTATCTGTTTTGGATGTTTAATGGGCTTTAATATGCTCTTTTATATTATTTTTGGGACTAACCTATTAACCGAAGGCCCAGTGAAAATTGTTGTTTTTCCCTATTTTAGTGTTTCGCAAAAAAGGAATATCAAACGGAATCCAAACGGAACGAAACCTTCGCGAGGATATTTCTTGGAACAAACGTGACCCAGGAGACTTGGAGTGGAAGTGAGAGACGCAACGAGGCGGCTACAAGGCAGGAGGGCGCGCCCCCACCCTCGTGGGCCCCTCGTAGCTCCACCAACCTACTTCTTTCGCCTATATATACTCTTATACCCTAAAAACATCTAGGGGAGCCACGAAACCACTTTTCAACCACCGCAACCTTCTGTACCCATGATATCCCATCTTGGGGCCTTTTCCGACACTCCGCCGGAGGGGGATTCGATCACGGAGGGTTCTACATCAACACCATAGCCTCTCCGATGATGTGTGAGTAGTTTACCACAGACCTTCGGGTCCATAGTTGTTAGCTAGATGGCTTCTTCTCTCTCTTTGGTTCTCAATACAAAGTTCTCCTTGATGTTCTTGGTGATCTATTTGATGTTATACTTTTTGCGGTGTGTTTGTCGAGATCCGATGAATTGTGGGTTTATGATCAAGATTATCTATGAACAATATTTGATTATTCTCTAAATTTTTATATGCATGATTTGATATCTTTGCAAGTCTCTTCGAATTATCAGTTTGGTTTGGCCTACTAGATTGATCTTTCTTGCAATGGGAGAAGTGCTTAGCTTTGGGTTCAATCTTGCGGTGTCCTTTCCAAGTGACAGTAGGGGCAGCAAGGCACGTATTGTATTGTTGCCATCGAGGATAAAAAGATGGGGTTTATATCATATTGCTTGAGTTTATCCCTCTACATCATGTCATCTTGCTTAATACGTTGCTCTGTTCTTATGAACTTAATACTCTGGATGCATGCTGGATAGTGGTCGATGTTGTCGGCGTTCTGGGAACGGGGGTCCCCAGACTTGCCTGCCTACAGCCCACGGCGTGGCTCCACCAGCTGCCCTGTACGGCCCATCTTCACCAGCAAACACTCAAGACCCTTGCGAGGGTCCAAGCCTCGCGAGGCGGACGACGCAAGACCTCCTCGGGGGCGGCCTCACCAGGCTGGCTCACGAGGGGCGGAGAGATCAAGGCATGGGGCACCTCGCGAGGTTCCCGTGACGTAAGCCATGATGACCATGACCAGGCGGGCGCCAGCGTGCGCAGTGTCCTCGTTTCCTCTTTGGTGCTAAAGAGGCAAGCGCAGGCGAGGAGTCCCGAGGCATCAGGCAAAGGTTTCCATATTGGTGCAACGAGACCGAGACCAGCAGGACGACAGGGCGGAGGTCATCGTGGAGCCCAAGACGGCGTCACCACCAGAGCCTTTGGCAGGCAAAGACCACCTTTAGTCAGGATAACTTGTACTAGTTGTCTCCCTTTAAATTTGGCCGTTGTGGGATTCCTTCCCGCTCAATATTTGGGAAGAGGACCAGGGCCTCTATAAATAGGACTAGCCACCACCATAGACAGGGGACAGATCAAGATCAGCTGGAGAGACACCACACCAGCTCACCAAGCACAAGAGCACCTCTCCTCAGGAGGCTGTTCTTCCCTTGTAACTGTTCATCCTCAGCCCAAGAGGCAATCCACCACACCACACTGGAGTAGGGTATTACACCACATTGGTGGCCCGAACCAGTATAAATCTTGTGTCCCTTTGTTCTCTGGGTTCGTCGCGCTAGGCATGGCGATCGTGGCGGGAGCGAGCTAGGGGGAGAGATCTTCGTGTGCACCCCAGTGTTCGAAACTCAAGGGTTTTGCCGGAACCCGAAATCCAACAGATGTGTGGAGTAATAGTAGTAGATGCAGAATCGTTTTTGGTCTACTTGACACGGACGTGATGCCTATGTTCATGATCATGCCTAGATATTCTCATAACTATGAGCTTTTCTATCAATTGCTCGGCAGTAATTTGTTCACCCATCGTAATATATGTTATCTTGAGAGAAGCCACTAGTGAAACCTATGGCCCCCGGGTCTATTTTACATCATATTAGTTTCCCGTCAACTAGCTATTTCTGTCGTCGTTTATTTTCCAATCTTTACTTTCCAATCTATACAACAAAAATACCAAAAATATTTATCTTATTATCTTTATCATATCTCACTTTTGCAAGTGGCCGTGAAGGGATTGACAACCCCTTTATCGTGTTGGTTGCAAGGTTTTTGATTGTTTGTGCAGGTACTAGGCGATTTGCGTGTAGTCTCCTACTGGATTGATACCTTGGTTCTCAAAAACTGAGGGAAATACTTACGCTATTTGCTGCATCACCCTTTCCTCTTCAAGGGAAAACCAACGCATGCTCAAGAGGTAGCAACACCCTATCGCACACACTCACTTGGCGACGGTTCCTAATGCCGTCGCGGAAAGGGGTTAAAAACCGTTTGTTTAGGACCAACGCGTACCAATGCATGGCAGTGGATGGAGAATGGGGAAGAAGGGAAGACGCGAGAGGATGATTCTCCTCCTCCCCCTGGTCCCATTTTTATAGCCAAGCAAAGAAGGATGAAGACTGGCTCTACACCTCAGAAGATCCCTCTCAAGTCCGGCTCATTAAAGGCATTGGTAACGAGCAAGGTCATCGACCGCTCTCCCCGCACCAATCAAAGGCGCGTGGGTATCGGCCATGGTGCTTTCCCATACCCTGCACGTCCGCCACCTACCCCGCACCATGCATGCAGCATACGTGGCAAAAACGACGGGCGTGGTGGGAAACGTGGAACGGCGGTTCCAAGACTGGGAAAGGCGCAGAGGGTATATGAACAACGCCCCTACGGTTTCCTCTTTTTTATGGGGGAGGCGTGGGCCGCCTCTTTACTATTTATTGATACGTCTCCAACGTATCTATAATTTTTTATTGTTCCATGCTATTATATATTCTGTTTTGGATGTTTAATGGGCTTATTTATGCACTTTTATATTATTTTTGGGACTAACCTATTAACTTGAGGCCCAGCCCAAATTGTTGTTTTTTTGTGCCTATTTCAGTGTTTTGCAGAAAAAGAATATCAAACGTAGTCCAAACGGAATGAAACCTTCGGGAACGTGATTTTCGGAACAAACGTGATCCAGAGGACTTGGAGTGGATGTCAAGCAATAGACGAGGAAGCCACGAGGTAGGGGCGCGCCTACCCCCCTAGGCGCGCCCTCCACCCTCGTGGGCCCCTCGTTGCTCCACCGACGTACTTCTTCCTCCTATATATACCCATATACCCTGGAAACATCATATACGGAGCCAAAACCCTATTTCCACCGCCGCAACCTTCTATACCCATTAGATCCCATCTTGGGGCCTTTTCTGGCGTTCCGCCGGAGGGGGCATTGATCACGGAGGGCTTCTACATCAACACCATAGCCTCTCCGATGATGTGTGAGTAGTTTACCTCAGACCTTCGGGTCCATAGTTATTAGCTAGATGGCTTCTTCTCTCTCTTTGGATCTCAATACAAAGTTCTCCTCGATCTTCTTGGAGATCTACTCGATGTAATCTTCTTTTGCGGTGTGTTTGTCGAGATCCGATGAATTGTGGGTTTATGATCAAGTTTATCTATGAACAATATTTGAATCTCCTCTGAATTCTTTTATGTATGATTGGTTATCTTTGCAAGACTCTTCGAATTATCAGTTTGGTTTGGCCTACTAGATTGATCGTTCTTGCAATGGGAGAAGTGCTTAGCTTTGGGTTCAATCTTGCGGTGTCCTTTCCAAGTGACAGTAGGGGCAGCAAGGCACGTATTGTATTGTTGCCATCGAGGATAAAAAGATGGGGTTTATATCATATTGCATGAGTTTATCCCTCTACATCATGTCATCTTGCTTAAAGCATTACTCTGTTCTTATGAACTTAATACTCTAGATGCATGCTGGATAGTGGTCGATGTGTGGAGTAATAGTAGTAGATGCAGAATCGTTTCGGTCTACTTGTCACGGACGTGATGCCTATATACATGATCATGCCTAGATATTCTCATAACTATGCTCAATTCTATCAATTGCTCGACAGTAGTTCGTTTACCCACCATAATACTTATGATATCTTGAGAGAAGCCACTAGTGAAACCTATGCCCCCCTGGTCTATTTTCCATCATATTAATCTTCCAACACTTAGCTATTTTTTATTGCCGTTTATTTTACTTTGCATCTTTATTTCTCTTTATCATAAAAATACCAAAAATATTATCTTATCATATCTATCAGATCTCACTCTCGTAAGTGACCGTGAAGGGATTGACAACCCCTTTATCGCGTTGGTTGCGAGGTTCTTATTTGTTTGTGTAGGTTCGTGGGACTCGAGCGTGGTCTCCTACTGGATTGATACCTTGGTTCTCAAAAACTGAGGGAAATACTTACGCTACTTTACTGCATCACCCTTTCCTCTTCAAGGGAAAACCGACGCAGTGCTCAAGAGGTAGCAAGAAGGATTTCTGGCGCCGTTGCCGGGGAGTCTACGCACAAGTCAAGACATACCAAGTACCATCACAAACTCTTATCCCTCGCATTACATTATTTTCCATTTGCCTCTCGTTTTCCTCTCCCCCACTTCACCCTTGCCGTTTTATTCGCCCTCTTTTCCGTTCGCCTCTTTTTCGCTTCCTTCTTGTTTGCTCGTGTGTTGGATTGCTTGCTTGTCACGATGGCTCAAGACAATACTAAATTGTGTGACTTTGCCAATACCAACAACAATGGTTTTCTTAGCACTCCGATTGCTCCTCTTACCGATGTTGAATCTTGTGAAATTAATGCTGCTTTGCTAAATCTTGTCATGAAAGATCAATTCGCCGGCCTTCCTAGTGAAGATGCCGCTGCCCATCTAAATAGCTTCGTTGATTTGTGTGATATGCAAAAGAAGAAAGATGTGGACAATGATATTGTTAAATTGAAACTATTTCCGTTTTCGCTTAGAGATCGTGGTAAAACTTGGTTTTCGTCTTTGCCTAAAAACAGTATTGATTCTTGGAATAAGTGCAAAGATGCTTTTATCTCTAAGTATTTTCCTCCCGCTAAGATCATCTCTCTTAGAAACGATATTATGAATTTTAAGCAACTTGATCATGAACATGTTGCACAAGCTTGGGAGAGGATGAAATTAATGATACGTAATTACCCTACACATGGTTTGAATATTTGGATGATTATACAAAAAATTTATGCCGGATTGAATTTTGCTTCTAGAAATCTTTTAGATTCGGCCGCGTGAGGCACTTTTATGGAAATCACTTTAGGAGAAGCTACTAAACTCCTAGATAATATTATGTTTAATTATTCTCAATGGCACACCGAAAGATCTACTAATAAAAAAGTGCATGCGATAGAAGAAATTAATGTTTTGAGTGGAAAGATGGATGAACTTATGAAATTATTTGCTACTAAAAGTGTTTCTTCTTATCCTAATGATATGCCTTTGTCTACTTTGATTGAGAATAATAATGAATCTATGGATGTGAATTTTGTTGGTAGGAATATTTTGGCAACAACGCGTATAGAGGAAACTTTAATCCTAGGCTGTTCCCTAGTAATTCCTCTAATAATTATGGTAATTCCTACAACAAATCTTATGGAAATTTTAATAAGATGCCGTCTGAATTTGAGACTAGTGTTAAAGAATTTATGATTTCTCAAAAGAATTTCAATGCTTTGCTTGAAGAAAAATTGCTTAAAGTTGATGAATTGGCTAGGAACATGGACATAATTTCTCTTGATGTTGATTCTTTGAAACTTAGATCTGTCCCACCTAAGCATGATATCAATGAGTCTCTTAAAGCTATGAGAATTTCCATTGATGAGTGCAAAGAAAGAACCGCTAGGATGCGTGGTAAGAAAGATTGCTTTGTAAAAGTGTGTTCTTCTAATTTTTATGAGAATAAAGATGAAGATCTAAAAGTTATTGATTTGTCCCCTATTAAACTTTGTTTTTCAATATGAATCTTGATAATGATGGTACTGGAGATGAGTCAACTTTAGTTAGAAGGCGTCCCAAAAATTTGGAGTTTTTAGATCTTGATACAAAAATTGGTAAAAGTGGATTGAAGAGGTCAAAACTTTAGATATCAATGAATCCACTATCTTGGATTTCAAGGAATTTAATTATGATAATTTCTCTTTGATAGATTGTATTTCCTTGTTGCAATCCGTGCTAAATTCTCCTCATGCTTATAGTCAAAATAAAGCTTTTACCAAACATATCGTTGATGCTTTAATGCAATCTTATGAAGAAAAACTTGAGTTGGAAGTTTCTATCCCTAGAAAACTTTATGATGAGTGGGAACATACTATTAAAATTAAAATTAAAGATCATGAATGCTATGCTTTGTGTGATTTGGGTGCTAGTGTTTCCACGATTCCGAAAACTTTATGTGATTTGTTAGGTTTCCGTGAATTTGATGGTTGCTCTTTAAACTTACACCTTGCGGATTCCACCATTGAGAAACCTATGGGAAGAATTAATGATGTTCTTATTGTTGCAAATAGGAACTATGTGCCCGTACATTTATTGTTCGTGATATAGATTGCAATCCTTCATGTCCTATTATTCTTTGTAGACCTTTCCTTAGAACGGTTGGTGCAATTATTGATATGAAGGAAGGGAATATTAGATTCCAATTTCTGTTAAGTAAAGGCATGGAACACTTCCCAAGAAATAATATTAAATTACCTTATGAATCTATTATGAGAGCCACTTATGGATTGCCTACCAAAGATGGCAATACCTAGATCTATCCTTGTGTTTATGCCTAGCTAAGGGCGTTAAACGATAGCGCTTGTTGGGAGGCAACCCAATTTTATTTTAGTTTTTTGCTTTTTGCTTTTGTTTAGGAATAAATATTTGATCTAGGCTCTGATTATATTTGTGTTTATGTTTTAATTAGTTTTTGTGCCAAGTTAAACCTATAGGATCTTCTTGGATGATAGTTATTTGATCTTGCTGAAAATTCCGGAAACTTTCTGTTCACGAAAACAATTCTTAAAAATCACCAGAACATGATAAAATACTGATTCCAATTGAAGTAGATCAATAAAAAATTATATAGGTCTTCCTATTTTGGTAGATTTTTCTAAGTTCCATAAGTTTGCGTTAGTTACAGATTACTACAGACTGTTCTGTTTTTGACAGATTCTGTTTTTCGTGTGTTGCCTGCTTATTTTGATGAATCTATGGCTAGTAAAATAGTTTATAAACCATAGAGAAGTTGGAATACATTAGTTTTAACACAAATATAAATAAAGAATGAGTTCAATACAGTACCTTGAAGTGGTGTTTTGTTTTCTTTCGCTAACGGAGCTCACGAGATTTTCTGTTGAGTTTTGTGTTGTGAAGTTTTCAAGTTTTGGGTAAAGATTTGATGGATTATGGAACAATTAGTGGCAAGAGCCTAAGCTTGGGGATGCCCATGGCACCCCAAGGTAATCTAAGGACACCAAAAAGCCAAAGCTTGGGGTTGCCCCGGAAGGCATCCCCTCTTTCGTCTTCGTCCATCGGTAACTTTACTTGGAGCTATATTTTTATTCACCACATGATATGTATTTTGCTTGGAGTGTCTTGTATGATTTGAGTCTTTGCTTTTTACTTTACCACAATCATCCTTTCTATACACACCTTTTGAGAGACACACACATGATTCAGAATTTATTAGAATACTCTATGTGCTTCACTTATATCTTTTGAGCTATATAGTTTTTGCTCTAGTGCTTCACTTATATCTTTTAGAGCACGGTGGTGGATTTGTTTTATAGAAATTATTGTTCTCTCATGCGTCACTTATATTATTTTGAGAGTCCTACAAAACAGCATGGTAATTTGCTTTAATTGTGAAATTAGTCCTATTATGCTAGGTATTCAAGATTAGTAAAAACTTTCTTATGAGTGTGTGGAATACTAAGAGAAGTTTGATGCTTGATGATTGTTTTGAGATATGGAGGTAGTGATATTAAAGTTGTGTTAGTTGAGTAGTTGTGAATTTGAGAAATACTTGTGTTGAAGTTTGCAAATCCCGTAGCATGCACGTATGGTAAACGTTGTGTAACAAATTTGAAACATGAGGTGTTCTTTGATTGTCCTCCTTATGAGTGGCGGTCGGGGACGAGCGATGGTCTTTTCCTACCAATCTATCCCCCTAGGAGCATGCGCGTAGTGCTTGGTTTTTGATGACTTGTAGATTTTTGCAATAAGTATGTGAGTTCTTTATGACTAATGTTGAGTCCATGGATTATACGCACTCTTACCCTTCCATCATTGCTAGCCTCTTCGGTACCGTGCATTGCCCTTTCTCACCTTGAGAGTTGGTGCAAACTTCGCCGGTGCATCCAAACCCCGTGATACGATACGCTCTATCACACATAAGCCTCCTTATATCTTCCTCAAAACAGCCACCATACCTACCTATTATGGCATTTCCATAGCCATTCCAAGATATATTGCCATGCAACTTTCCACCGTTCCGTTTATCATGACACGTTTCATCATTGTCATATTGCCTTGCATGATCATGTAGTTGACATCATATTTGTGGCAAAGCCACCATGCATATTATTTCATACATGTCACTCTTGATTCATTGCCCTTCCCGGTACACCGCCGGAGGCATTCATATAGAGTCATACTTTGTTCTAGTATCGAGTTGTAATCATTGAGTTGTAAATAAATAGAAGTGTGATGATCATCATTCATAGAGCATTGTCCCAAAAAAAGAAAGGCCAAAAGAAAAAAAAAGGCCCAAAAAAAGGGGGAAAGAAAATAAAAAGGGGCAATGCTACTATCTTTTTTCCATACTTGTGCTTCAAAGTAGCACCATGATCCTTATGATAGATAGTCTCTTGTTTTGTCACTTTCATATACTAGTGGGAATTTTTCATTATAGAACTTGGCTTGTATATTCCAACAATGGGCTTCCTCAAATGCCCTAGGTCTTCGTGAGCAAGCAAGTTGGATGCACACCCACTTAGTTTCTTTTGTTGAGCTTTCATACATTTATAGTTCTAGTGCATCCGTTGCATGGAAATCCCTACTCCTCACATTAACATCAATTGATGGGCATCTCCATAGCCCGTTGATTAGCCGCGTTGATGTGAGACTTTCTCCTTTTTTGTCTTCTCCACATAAACCCCATCATTATATTCTATTCCACTCATAGTGTTATATCCATGGCTCACGCTCATGTATTGCGTGAAAGTTGAAAAAAGTTTGAGATTACTAAAGTATGAAACAATTGCTTGGCTTGTCATCGGGGTTGTGCATGATGAGAGCATTCTTGTGTGACGAAAATGGAGCATGACCAAACTATATGATTTTGTAGGGATGAACTTTCTTGGGCCATGTTATTTTGAGAAGACATAATTGCTTAGTTAGTATGCTTGAAGTATTATTACTTTTATGTCAATATTAAACTTTTATCTTGAATCTTTCGGATCTAAATATTCACACCACAATTAAGAGGGTTACATTGAAAATTATGCTAAGTAGCATTCCACATCAAAAATTCTGTTTTTATCATTTACCTACTCGAGGACGTGCAGGAATTAAGCTTGGGGATGCTTGATACGTCTCCAACGTATCTATAATTTTTTATTGTTCCATGCTATTATATATTCTGTTTTGAATGTTTAATGGGCTTATTTATGCACTTTTATATTATTTTTGGGACTAACCTATTAACCGGAGGCCCAACCCAAATTGCTATTTTTTGCCTATTAAAGTGTTTCGCAGAAAAAGAATATCAAACGGAGTCCAAACGGAATGAAACCTTTAGGAACGTGATTTTCGGAACAAACATGATCCAGAGGACTTGGAGTGGACGTCAAGCAACAGACGAGGAAGACACAAGGTAGGGGGCGCGCCTACCCCCTGGGCGCGCCCTCCACCCTCGTGGGCCCCTCGTTGCTCCACCGACGTACTTCTTCCTCCTATATATACCCATATACCCTCGAAACATCATATACAGAGCCAAAACCCTATTTCCACCGCCGCAACCTTCTGTACCCATGAGATCCCATCTTGGGGCCTTTTCCGGCGCTCCGCCGGAGGGGGCATTGATCATGGAGGGCTTCTACATCAACACCATAGCCTCTTCGATGATGTGTGAGTAGTTTACCTCGGACCTTCGGGTCCATAGTTATTAGCTAGATGGCTTCTTCTCTCTCTTTGGATCTCAATACAAAGTTCTCCTCGATCTTCTTGGAGATCTATTCGATGTAATCTTCTTTTGCGGTGTGTTTGTCGAGATCCGATGAATTGTGGGCTTATGATCAAGTTTATCTATGAACAATATTTGAATCTCCTCTGAATTCTTTTATGTATGATTGGTTATCTTTGCAAGTCTCTTCAAATTATCAGTTTGGTTTGGCCTACTAGATTGATCTTTCTTGCAATGGGAGAAGTGCTTAGCTTTGGGTTCAATCTTGCGGTGTCCTTTCCAAGTGACAGCAGGGGCAGCAAGGCATGTATTGTATTGTTACCATCGAGGATAAAAGATGGGGTTTATATCATATTGCATGAGTTTATCCCTCTACATCATGTCATCTTGCTTAAAGCATTACTCTGTTCTTATGAACTTAATACTCTAGATGCATGCTGGATAGCGGTCGATGTGTGGACTAATAGTAGTAGATGCAGAATCGTTTCGGTCTACTTGTCACGGACGTGATGCCTGTATACATGATCATGCCTAGATATTCTCATAACTATGCTCAATTCTATCAATTGCTCGACAGTAATTCGTTTACCCACCGTAATATTTATGTTATCTTGAGAGAAGCTACTAGTGAAACCTATGGCCCCGGGTCTATTTTCCATCATATTAATCTTCCAACACTTAGCTATTTCTATTGCCGTTTATTTTACTTTGCATCTTTATTTCTCTTTATCATAAAAATACAAAAAATATTATCTTATCATATCTATCAGATCTCACTCTCGTAAGTGACCGTGAAGGGATTGACAACCCCTTTATCGCGTTGATTGCGAGGTTCTTATTTGTTTGTGTGGGTGCGTGGGACTCGAGCGTGGTCTCCTACTGGATTGATACCTTGATTCTCAAAAACTGAGGGAAATACTTACGCTACTTTACTGCATCACCCGTTCCTCTTCAAGGGAAAACCAACGCAGTGCTCAAGAGGTGGCATTTACCGTGGAATGACGCAAGCGTGTTGTGGCCACCCCACGCACGACCCCCAAGTCACGCACTCAATGCGGGTCATGGGGAAGCGCAATTGGCGAGGGAGTTACCACGGTTAAAACTCTGCCACGGATGCCCGCGCACTGTTCTGGGCCTGGCCGAACAACGCCTTGCGCCTATGTGTGGCCCAGGCCCCGGGGCTCCTGTCGGTGTACAAAAGTAGGGGCCTTTCTATACCCCTTTACTTGTGCACGGGCAGTCGTAGCCATGCCTGCGGCCATGCTTAGCAGGGCAGAGGAAGGGAAGGTACAAGGCTGCCGAGGCAGCACTCAAGCCAGAAGCATGAAGAGCAAAGGGGCAAGGTGGATTCCCCCAGCAAGACCCTTGCCGGGGCGATTTGCCCAACACCAGCAAGGCCGCCACCCTTGAGCCTGAGAGTCCTGACACCATCGACAAACATCAAGACCAAGGCTTAGGGGCGCCTGTGTGGTGGCATGCAGATCTTTGTGAAGACCAAAGGCCTGCAAATCTAGATTGGAACCAGAAGACGGAGGCCCCCGGCGAGATCCTTGCCGGGGACAGACGAAAGCCCCCGGCAAGATCCTTGCTGGGACGGCCACAAGACCCCCGGCAAGATCCTTGCCGGGGACGCCCACCAGACCCCGGCAAGACCCTTGCCGGGGACATCCGCGGGGCCACAACCAGGCCCGCACCTGCCAAGGGTTCGCTGTCCGACGGCCGTTCCGACGCGGCAACCAGCCTGCCAAACTAGGCACGCACCTACGTGGCAGCAAGCAACTTCTAAGCCAACCAGGCAAGCACCTGCGTGGTTGCATGCAGATCTTCGTGAAGGCCCTGCCACTGCACCAGCGCAGCAGCCAGCCAGCCAGCATGGCGCTGCATGCCTCGTCAGCTTGGACGCACGTCGAAGCAAGGCGAGGCGGCGACGGACGGGACGAGCTTCAGTACCATCCTCGATAAAGCAAGAGGACACGTAGGTGGCGCATTAAATGTGTTTGTCCCACGAAGGGATAGACTTGTACACTTTACATACTTTCCACGTCCTGTGTGCCACTGTGGCAACCCCTTTTGACATATAAAAGGAGGCCCGAGGCGTACTGGAGAAGGATTCGGACTTTTTGGACTAGGCATGCATTGCAGCTAGTTCAAGAACTCAAGAACACCAAATACACACAAAAGCAGGACTAGGGTATTACGCATCATTTGCGGCCCAAACCTGGGTAAACATTCCCCCGCATTGATCTTTTAGACCCGCTCTTTGCACAGCCCTGCGCCCCGCCAACCGTAGTAGGGATTCCCTGTGATCCCATAGGTGTCGTTCCTGAGCCCCGACACTATCTTTGTTACTGATAAGGATTATGAATTCTCTGTCGATCCTGAGTTAATTACTTTGGTTGAATCTAATCCTTTCCATGGTTATGAATCTGAAACTGTTGTGGCACATCTTACTAAACTGAATGATATAGCCACCCTATTTGCTCATGAGGAAAAATTTGCTATTATTGTATTCTTAAGTTGTTTCCTTTCTCATTAAAGGGTGATGCTAAGTTATGGTTTAATTCTCTTGCTCCTTGTTATGTGCGTAGTCCCCAGGATATGGTATATTATTTCTCTGAAAAATATTTTCCTACTCATAAGAAACAAGCTACCTTACAAGAAATATTTAACTTTGTGCAAATTGAAGAAGAGAGTCTCCCACAAGCTTGGGGGAGGCTTCCCTAGTTACTTAATGCTTTGCCTGATCATCCTCTCAAGAAAAATGAAATACTTGATATTTTTTATAATAGACTAACCGATGCTTCTAGGGACCACCTAGATAGGTGTGCTAGTTGTGTTTTCAGGGAATGAACTGTTGAACAAGCTGAAAGTCCTATTGAATAATATATTGAGCAATAATAATGATTGGACTCTTCCCGAACCACTGATATGTCTCCGTCATATCTACTTTTCCTAACACTTTTCCTCTTGTTTTGGACTTTAATTTGCATGATTTGAATGAAACTAACCCGAACTGACGATGTTTTCAGCAGAACTACCATGGTGTTGTTTTTTGTGCAGAAATAAAAGTACTCGGATTGGAACGAAACTTTGTGAGGAATTTTTATATGAATAAAGATAATTTCTGGAGCCAAGAACCACCGGAGGGGGCACCTGGGTGGGCACAACCCACCAGGGCGCGCCACCCCCTCCAGGCGCGCCCAGGTGGGTTGTCCCCACCTTGTGGCCCCGCAGACCCTGAAACTCACGCTATAAAATCCTATTTTTCCAAAAAAAATCAGGGAGAAAGAATTATCGCGTTCCACGAGACTGAGCCGCTGCCGCCTCCTGTTCTTCATTGGGAGGCCCAATCTGGAGTCCCTTTGGGGCTCCAGAGAGGGGGATCTTCGAGCTTCGTCATCACCAACCCTTCTGCATCGCTAATTCCATGATGCTCCCCACCGGGAGTGAGTAATTCCTTCGTAGGCTCGCTGGTCGATGAGGAGTTGGATGAGATTCATCATGTAATCGAGTTAGTTTTGTTAGGGCTTGATCCCTAGTATCCATTATGTTCTGAGATTGATGTTGCTATGACTTTGCCATGCTTAATGCTTGTCACTTTGGGCCCGGGTGCCATGATTTCAAATCTGAACCGTTTATGTTATCACCATTATATCTATGTTCTAGATCTGATCTTGCAAGTTATAGTCACCTACTACGTGTTATGATCTGGCAACCCCGGAGTGACAATAGTCGGGACACTTCCCGGTGATGACCGTAGTTTGAGGAGTTCATGTATTCACCGTGTGTTAATGCTTTGTTTCGGTTCTCTATTAAAAGGAGGCCTTAATATCCCTTAGTTTCCAATAGGACCCCGCTGCCACGGGAGGGTAGGACAAAAGATGTCATGCAAGTTCTTTCCATAAGCACGTATGACTATTTACGGAATACATGCCTACATTATATTTATGAACCGGAGCTATTGCCGTATCGCCCTAGGTTATAACTGTCACATGATGAATATCATCCAACGAATCGCCGATCCAATGCCTACGAATTTCTCTAATATTGTTCTTGCTAAGTTACTACTGCTTTCGTTACTGTTGCACTTGCTACAAAATCACTTCTATCACTGTTACCGTTACTATTGTTGCTGCTACTATTATTATCAAAACTATCATACTACTTTTCTACTGATCATTTTGTTGTAGATAATTAATCTCCAGGTGTGGTTGAATTGAAAACTCAGCTGCTAATACTTACAAATATTCTTTGGCTCCCCTTGTGTTGAATCTATAAATTTGGGTTGAATACTCTACCGTCGAAAACTGTTGCGATCCCCTATACTTGTTGGTTATCACGTCCTTTTTCTGGCGCCGTTGGCGGGGAGCATAGCTATATTTGTTGAGTCACTTGGGATTATTATCAAATTATCACTATGAAGAATCTGAACGATGCTAAGACCAAGATTTTCCCTCGAAGATGAGGGGAGGTAAGGAACTGCCATCCGGCTCCGCTTTATATTCACCTTCTGTTATAAATAAACATGCAACACCACCACATGCTATTAATCCTGATATGTCGCAAGTTATTGATGATGCTACTTCTGCTATCATTACAAAAAAAGACACATCCGTGACATTTGGGGCCGAACGGATTTTTTTCATGTCATGCTTATGACACTTCTATGATGATAATTGTGAAAAAAAATCCGGTATCATCATAAATGTGGTGGGCTCCTACTTCTATGACAAACAATCATGACAGAAAATGGGCTTTTCGTCCTGGGCGGGCCGGAGACGCAGCTGCATGACATTCTTTGGGCCATCCATGACGGAAAAAACCGTGGTAGAAGCGAGGGTGAGGAAAATATCGGGCAGTTCCCAGTTACGGTGGGTGGCCGGGGGCCGAGCGATGCGCGTATCTCTCGTACACGTACGTGCGTGGGTGCGAGGCGTTGGGTTCTAATTGAACCCGAGCGAGGCGTTCGCCTACTGAACCCGAGCGATTGCACTGCAGGCTACACATTACTGAACCCGAGCGATCGATCGATCTGGCTGTTAACTGAACCTGATTGAGCGATTCCTTCGCTGCTGCTGCTAACTGAAACGGATCGAACCTGCTAACTCCTTCCCATGATGAACAGTGAGCGTTGTTGGGGGGGGGGTTCGATGAACAGTTCCCAGTGGGGGGTTGGATGAACAGGACCCCGTGGTAGTAGAGGCCGTTGCCGCTGGATGAACATGACCCGATTGATCGAGCCGGTTGGGGGTGGATGAACAGGACCCCGTGGAGGGCTGGATGAATAGGACGACCCCATGGAGGGTTGGTTGAACAGTAGCCGATGGAGGGCCGGATGAACAGTAGCCCGTGGAGGGTGGTTGAACAGGACCCTGTGGAGAGGGGTGGTTGAACAGTAGCCGGTGGAGGAGCAGTGGCAACTGGATGAACATGAGCCCGTGGATGAACAGTCGCAGGTGGAGGCTGGAGGAGGTCGACAGTGGATGAACAGTAGCCTGTGGAGGCTGGAGGAGGTCGACGGTGGAGATGAACAATAGCCCGTGGAGTCCCGTTTTGTAGTACGCCACACCCCTCCCGATGAACAAGACCCCTGTTTCGACCGTAGCGCTCCAACACAAGTCCGTTTCCTCCGTTTTGCAGTACGCCACACCCCTCCCGATCAACAGGACCCCATTTCGACCATAGGATGTCCAAGAGAAGTCCATTTCCTCCATTTTGCGGTACGACACACCCCTCCCGATGAACAGGATCCTGTTTCAACCGTGGCCAGTCGAACACAAGGCCGTTTCCTCCGTTCTGCGGTATGCCAGGCCTCGTTTCGATCGGCTGTTCCGTCCAAGCCGGTTGGCTCCCAATGAACACGACGCATTCCGTTCCGACCCAGCCGGTTGGCTCCCGATGAACATGACGACACATTCCGTTCCGACCCAGCCGGTTGGCTGCCGATGAACACGACGCCGTCGCTGCCTCTCCATGTACACGAGCCCTGGCCGTACGTATGCATGAGTAGGAGTTCGAGACACCGCCCGTATGTACGTACGTGGCCGTATTTACATTATTGCACCCTGGCTATACGTATGTGTACATGCTACGTGCGCGCCTCTACTACGACACGTGCCCTTCCTTACTCGGCCATGGTTCATCGCTGGAGCCTGCAGACAGACCGATCGACCAGTATGTATGTACACGTTCGCGAGTAGAATGACAACGCTACGTACGCTTCGACCAGGTGGGTCCCGACTGTCAGGGAGGATAAGGAGGCACCATTGCGTGCGAAGATGTAGCTAGTGGGTCCCAGCAGTCAGGGGGGAATGTTTTTTTCGCAAAATACGGTGGCCTGTCCGATGGGTCCCTGCTCTCAGGTGGAGGAATCATTATTTTCCGCGTAATAAGGAGGCACTTCCTTGCTGCAGCCATGGACCCAGCTGTCAGCCTCTCCACGTACAGTACTCTTCCGATGGAAGTCGTTCCTTGACTGCATTGACCACGCTGCGCCGAGAGCACCAAGGCAGTGGACGACAGCAAGGCCTAGGAAGGGGACGACGCGGAGCCGGGGAAGACGCGGCAGTGGATGCCCACGTGGAGAGGAGTACGTGGGTTCACTGGTTCGGTTGTGGTGTGAGGCTGCCGTCGCCGGAGAATAACCAGGGGTGTGGGTGAGTAGAGGGATTGCCTGGCCAGCGGTGGGAGTAGTAGGGAGCGGTGAGGCCTCCGTGGCAGCACAGCCGGCCACGGGAGGCAGGAGCAGGAGGCATGACCGGCGCTGGTTTGGGCGGCTAGAGCAAGAAGACCAGAGGTTGAAGAAGCACTACGGCCGTTGGATGGACATCGTACGGTCACTGGAGCTAGAATCGTTCATATTGACTAAGTTAACAAATCCCTCCGTCCCCGTCAACTTAGTAGGCCCACAAGTCATCCTCCCACTATGGTGGGTCCCAGCTAGCAGGGGGAGTATTCATTTTTTGTGGTTCATAAGGAGGCACTTCCTTGCGTGCGAAGATATAGCTGGTGGGTCTGATCCGTCAGCGGGGGGACTTTTTTTCGTGAAATACAAAGGCCCTTCTGGTGGGTCCCGGATGTCAGGTGGAGGAATCATTATTTTGTGCGTAATAAGGAGGCATTTCCTTGTGAGCGGCCATGGACCCAGCTGTCAGCCACTCCACATACAGTCCACTTCCGATGGATGTCATTCGTTGACCACGTTGAGCACGCCGCGCCGAGAGCACCAGTGCGGTGGACGACGGCGAGGCCTAGGAAGGGAACGACACGGAGCCAGGGAAGACACGATAGTGGTTGCCCACGCGGTGGGGAGTATGAGGGTTGACGGTTCGGCTATCGTCGCCGGAAAATAACAGGAGGTGTGGGTGAGTAGAGGGATAGCCAGGCCAGGGATGGGAGTATGGTGGGGCCGTGAGGCCTGCCCGGCAGCACAGCTGGCCACAGGAGGCTGGAGCAGGCGGTTCCGCCGGCGCTGGTTTGGGCGGCTGGAGCAGGAAGATTAGAGACTGAAGAAGCATGATTGCCGTTAGATTGACATCTAACGGTCTGACGTTGGTAGAGTCGATTGTTGACTAAGTTTCTTTTTTTGAGAAACCTTGTGTACGCATGAACTTAGTAGGCCCACAAGTCAGCCTCCAAATCTATGGTAGACAACGTAGAGCCCATTTGCTATTTTTTAATAATTTGCAGCCCATTTGCTAATTCTTAAGTAATTTATTACAGCCCATTTTCTACCCAGGACCACGGTCAAAAAGTTCAACCTTATTTTGCATATTTTGGTGGAGTCTGAATTGTTGTAATCCCGAAATGATAAACATTTGTTTATAAAAACTTATTGACTTTCCAAAAAATCGTTTTGTTTTTGTAAGCAAATAAGACGTGGGACAATTGAGTTGGTTTAAGGGAAAACCAGTGGTAAAAAAATCAACGCTGGGAGGGAAAACAAAAAAATAAATAAGGATGTAAATATGAAAAGGAAACTTTATGTATTTTCAATATAATGATACGTGTATATGAACTAGTAAAACTATAGGTAGAGATTAGAAAACCGAAGTAGGACATAGCGTTTCAAGAGGAAAATAGAACTGGGCTGTGTGTTTGATTCAGTAAAAAAACTGCCTACGGACGTTCTAAGACAAAATATAACTAACGCTGGCGGGCCAGAGGCCAGGAGATATCTGTTGGATCTTTGTGCCCCGTTGTCGTCATGGGCTGGGCCTGTTAAAAACAAAACCAAGCCTGGGCAGTCTACAGCCCAGTTGAAACTTGTTGGACCTTAAAAAACAATATACTTGCTCAATAAATGAGAGAATTCTGCAAGCACAGACTGATAACTGGGATCCAGCAGGTATATTGTTTTTTTCGTGATAATAAGTGCATGCACTTGTTTCGAAAAATTTGGAGAACTGGGAATTCGAACGGCAGGTACTTATGCTACCCATCGAATAAAAATCGGGTGCCTGAAAATTTGTTTCGAAACAAATGATTCAGCTTTATATCCACATAAACCTTCGTCATGATGGTTGGAAGCAAATGCCAAGTTCATACCGAAAGATCGTTAACAAAAATACCAATTTGCAGACGACCAGGTAGTACAAGTACCAATACCAAACTAACTTATAATCTTTTTAGTCCTGGCCCTAGTGTTCGTCTGGTAGAAAATCTTGCAGAGGACCAGCTCCCGCTCCTTCTCTTGCTCCAGGTCCCCGGGTTGGTACTGGTGCATCACCCAGTTGGTCCTCTGCTGGTCGAAGTTCTTGTTGGTGTGCATTACCAGAACCTTTTTACTACCCGTCTGCCGGCCGTTGACCATCACCAGCATGATATTGCCGGTCTTGTGCCACATCGCGTGCATGCCGCACTCCGATTGTATCTTGCGACGCGTCCACGTGCCCCTTTTGAACGCCTTGGAGTTGCACTGGAAGAAATGCTTGCTTAGGCCACTCAGTGTGACACCTGCAGTATTGTCGAATACAGGTTTTAGTGTACGTAGTTGGCATTTTTATAACATCTTTGGCATGTTGCAGTCACTTGTTTCACTTTTTATTAACTGTCAAATTGTAATTGCTTCACTAGGTCTGTGTCTAAAAAGAAAAATAGAGCTATAAACAAAGGAATATGTTTGTGCAAGTAGACGGCCGATCGGTGTCTTACCTGGAAGTTTCTCGGGATGGGTGTAGCATATGCTGTGCTCGCTGTCGATGGTTGGTATGAACAAATTGATGAGAGGGTGAGATCTCGCGCTGTCATCACTCACTTTGGCCTCAAGGTGCTTGATCAGCTCCTGATCCGTGGGATCAAACTTGACGCCAGCCGGCAGCACCGACCAATTCTTCTTGGACTTGCATCGGTTAATTCCAGTTATATGGTACTCAATGTATGATCAATCAACTGTTTTAAGTGAATGATGAAAGATTTCGACAGCTAAGTGGTACTCCAAATCTGAAGTCCACAATACCCGAACACGCCACCGGGACTCTAGTGTCATCTCACGCGCAGCGTGTTGTCACGTCAATTCAATGTGAGGACATGATGAATAATTTCACCGACGTATAATAGTACTGCTACTATACTACTTACTAGTCGTATTTAGTGTCACATTTTAACCATAGGTTTAACTAACAAAATGTCAATGCATGTCACCGAAAATTATACCATTGGAAACTATGTTCAAATACGAATCAAACGATATAATTTTTTCTGACATGCATTAACATTTAGTGTGTGTGTCTATATATATATATATATATATATATATATATATATATATATATATATATATATATATATATATATATATATATATATATAGTGTATAGTGTGTGTGTGTGGGCTATTCTGTTACGCGTAACAGAATATTATTCTGTTACCCTACATGAACTGATGAATTCAAGCGGCTGAACTGATGAAATTCGATCGCTTGAACTGATGCTTTCTGTTTCTGTTAAAAATCATCTTCTTTAGTTCAATTTTTTTGCAATTTTTTTGTCGAAACAGGGCGTGTAATATATCGTTGGAAAGCTCTTGACATCTACATTACAATTTTATAATTGTTTTGCAAAAAAAAATTATGGTTTAAGAGCAGTTTTGAAAACACCATTTTTTTCAAAACCGAAAACGCAAATCGTATTTTGGACTTAATTTTCAAACGGTTTATCAGAATTGAGCAAATGAGATGGCATTGGAAAGCTTGTGAAAATCCGCATCTTCCATATATCTACTATTTTTTTAAATTCTATATGATTTAAAAGTAATTTAAAAAACGGTGAAATTCTGGGCGAAAAGTATTTTCGCTGTTTTTTGCAAACGGTCTGTCGGATTGACGCAAAAGATAAGGCATTGGAAAGCTATGGAAACTGGACAACTTTTGCTTATAGAAAGTTCTTTCTAATTCCTTACGGCTTAAACTCGAATTCAAATACGGTTAAAGTTGGTTTGGAACATGATTTTGTTAAAAAGTTTATGGAAATGGTGCAAATAATATACCATTGAAAAGCTATCGAAAATGCGAAACATAGTCATGTTGAACATTTTCTCAAATTCGCAATCGTTTAAGAGTAATTTTGAATAAGGTGAAACCCATCGTGTTGTTTTTACTATCTAAAAACAGAGTACTCGTACTGATCTATGTCTATGTTTGTACTGAGGTATTTTTCACGGAGTAGTTTTGAATGGTTCCGTAAAAAGAGTACTTTGAACGGATATCTTTATGATTTTGTACTTGCTCCCATCTTTTAAGAGTAATTTTGAATACGGTGAGACTTATTGTGTTGTTTTTCTGTCGAAAAATAGAGCACTCGTACTGATCTATGTGTGTGTTTGTACTGAGGTATTTTTCAAAGTAATTTTGAATGGTTTCAAGAAAAGAGTACTTGCACTGTTGTTCGTATGGGTTTGTACTGAGCATGTTTTCACATACTAGACTTCACTTTGTTTTTTGGGTATCATAGTCCCCGAACTTGCATGGCTTATATCGTTGAACTGAATGATTTTTTTAAGGGAAAAAATTTGTGTGTTTGTTTTTCTAACTCAATTTTCTTGCAAGATGTTTTGTACTTCTCTTGTTTTGCGACTTGAACTTTTACCATTTGAATTTTCATTGGGTTTCATTTTGTTTGAGATTTTTTTTCAAGCTTATCTAGGACGTCGTGTTGAACTTACAACTTTTTTAATTGTAAACTTGCTGTGTTTATATAATGCCAATATGCAGGAGAGCAGGGCGAGGGCAATGATAGAAAGAAGCTGGGATGAGCCACAACGGTGATTGATGGCAAGCCGGCACAGCACAACGTGTGGCAGAGGCATGGGGACAAGTGCGCGGCGCAATGACATGTCACTTGAGATGCGCCTGCTGGACTGACCTCCTCCTCCCATCTGGACGCTGGACTGACCTCCTTCTCCCATCTGGACGGATCAGTTGCAGAACTTGGACGTCAACGTCACAGAATACCAAAAGCTAACCATCTTTTATTTTATTTTTCAAACTGATAATTGTTTTTAATTCGTACTGATCAATATTTTTGATTCAAACCATTTTTTATTCTTGTATGCACATCAAGCTGTCATGTACTATACCTTCTTTGAAGAAGTAGCAATCATCTCATCATATACATGAATTTTTTCACATATAATACATGTACATGAATAACATATACACAACACCGACTGCAAATTTTCATACATGAATGACATATACACCACACCGACTGCACATTTTCTTGCTATTAGAAGCCTCTTCAGATTTAATGGTTTGTACTGGGCATAACAAATTAACCAAAAACCGAATTATGAAGGTCAAAGTTCTTGAATTACAGGCCAAAAAACAAGCAAACAAAGGATAAATAGAGGATTGACAGGGTCTAAGAGAGATCAATTGCAATACACTTTCTTTCCATTTTTCACTCAGTAATAGCATGACTGGATAAGAAGTTCAAAACTGGAGCAGTTTTTCCTTTCAGTATCGTTGGGCACGAGCTCCTTGAGGAAGCTTGCGTGGTCAGTAGCACGTTTGTCGTGCAATTGTGTCGACGTGGAGGAGCCGCCTCCAGGTCAGCCCGCAACAAGGTAACTTCTCTGCACTACAAGCATAATGGAAATTTGCAGAAATAACATGGTGTATCCTGATACAAAGTACTGATGCTTTGGGAATTTTCGAATAGAGAAAAGAATTGCAGGCGGCTCAAAGTGTCAAGAGCAGAAGAGCATGGGCTCACCGGGGAAGGAGGTAGACAGACGAAGTGGTTGGCCCAGCGCCCGGCCTGGTCTGCAAGGAGAAGGGAATGCAAGGAGCCAAGGGAGGGAGAGCCCTTTTGTGGTGCTTGTCCTGCTTCCTGGACGAATCAGAATGAAATAAACTTGAGAGACTGCAGAGATCTGCAGGGATCTTTTCACCTTTTGGATCCTACATGATGCAACACAGAGACAAGATGCCATGACACACACACACACACATTCACAGAATGAGGAGTGGCGGGTTTTATTTTGAACTTGCCTGGAAGTAATACTCTGGTCCTAGTAAAAGTATCATGTGTATAGTCTATAATCTGTAAACAAAAAAAGATGCAGAATTTACAGACGAAAAGGGTAAAATAAAAGTTGAAACAACAGAGAAACTATCAAGCAAATGGCATCAGTGATATTCTAACTGAAGCACCATACTGTACTGATTATTTTTTTGTCATTGAACTTTTGCAATATAGGTACTAGAACTCACTGATGCTATTTACTCTTCGTTTTTAAAAGGCATTTTCAGTACATGCTGAACATCAGATTTTTAAACACATCCACAGTTGAAATGGATCAGTACATGATGAACAATGTCAGTTTTCAGAATGAAAACTTGCACTGAATCGGTTAAACTCTGAATATGTTCAGAGAATATGAGGGTCTCATGCTACTCTAGGCCAAGATGGAAAAATAGCAGTTATAATTCTCATAGGCATTTCAACAAACAGTGGAGGGGCACCCGGGGTTGAAGGAATGGGGATCATGCAATCACCTTGGACTGTTGCGTGTGCTCGACTTGGACGGCTGCAGCGCATGGTGAAGATGGTGGCCATGATTTCAACTTGGACTGTTCCCCGCGCTCCACTTGAACGGCTGCCAGTAACCATGGTGGATGAGCTCGTGGCCGAGGGCGGCCAAGGCGACTACCAGGAACAGTAGGTGGTCATGCTTGTTCTCAACAGCGAACTCACACTGAGGCGATGGTGAACGGCCTCGGCTGGCGGGTTGGACCGCTGGATACAGTGGTGTTGGACCACTCACTGGGATGAGGAGTTTAAATATGTGTACTGCTCCATGGCAAATGTTTATACTGCACATATGCATAAAAAATAGCTTTTATTTGACAACAAAGAAACATCACAAAGGATTAATTATTTTAGTTCTTGTAGGCATGTCAACAAGCAGCTTGAGAGCAACAGGAATAGAATATGCTCTCCCATGCAAACTGAACAAGTTCTCACAAGCATAAGAATAAAAGGCTAGGCTTGGCGCTGTACAAAAACATTTCGTAACCGTTCACCGAATAAATGGGGTAACGCAGCATGGAACAATGGAATTTCTGGTAATAAGATGAGAGATAGAACTGAAAATAAATTATGGAGAGAGAGAGAGAGGGAGAGTGAGAGAGAGAGAGGAGATGAACTGACAAGGATTTAAATGAACTCTCACTAGCAGTAATTTTGTACTTCTCATGTAGTAGCACATAACTTGTCGTCAAATACTTGGACCATGTAGTAGTTTTGGACTTAATTATATGACCATCTAACTAGATAGCACTGAAGTAAGTATCAACATCTTAGCATGCAACAAATGTCATCACTTTTAGTTACGGCGGCGCGCGTGCCAGAACTAATCATAAATCAGACTTTTCAAGTTACGCACAAAATAATAAAAATGAAGCGCAGACCTAAATGCAACAAGCGGTAAAAATGTGGAATGGAATTAAGCAATCAACATTAATATATCTTTAAGTTTTTCTAATTGTACAGTCCAAATTCCACTAGTTCTCAATCTACAGCAGTTAAATAGCAGCAGGACACCAAGTTCAGTATTTGCACACGGCAAAATTAGCTACCAAAGATAACACACAAACACACAAGTTTAATACCAATAGCTATAACTAGCCAGATTCATTCGCGGAAGTAGCCCGTGCATAGGGCTGGAGCGATAACTTTCAGCCCGTGCATAGCCAAGAAGACCAAAATCGATTTCCATCTAACATAACTCAGTACTGTAAAAATTAAATCTACTTAAACACCATCTACCACCAGAGTACTGATGGCAATAACACAGCCTTCCACCCATAAATTTATGAAACTGCATGAGTTCTAATTTTTGAACTCCTCCCGCGGTTGCATATGAACTGAGCAATAAGCAACATAATATTTTTTCTCTGAACTTTATAGGGGGTAAACACTTGAACTTATGAAATAGCAGCTCACCACGCACATCTGCTTCATACCTTTGTCTCGTTGCTCACTGTGATACACTTGTCGCCTACTCGTTGTCGCCGGTCGTACCCTAGACACACCAATAACCAATTAAGGATGCACCGCAACACACCTAGGGCTGTATCTTCAGTACACTTTGAACTGACAATATAGTAGCACAAGAAAACAATTATGTAGTCACATTTTCAGAGTTCTCAAGGTACACCCAGGACTTTTGAACTTATGACATGGTGGTTTTGGGTAGGCTGGAGGTGCAACCTTCCATCTCATTTCAATTAAGGATTCATGTGGCACTTTGCTTCCCATTCAACCTTGCTTCCCATTTCATCAGTACTAGTGCGAATCAACAATAAATTTAGAATTGTAGTAGCGTTAAGGAAACAGTGTGGAGAGCCACCATCGACGGACCACCACCGATGGGATCCTGGGGAGCCCCGCTCATGGATGAGCAACAGCTGTCAGGAGTCAATGTTTTTGCTTTCTGTTTGAACTCACTACCCTTCAAGTCTGAAACTGATGCAAAACCATTTTTTCTCTCCACTAATCTGCTATAATTTTTTCTATGTATTAAGCTAAGATATAATACTAAATCAAATAGTGTTTTTAACACATACATTTTTTACTATTTTTCTTCATGTCCTTTTATGGGCTGATGACATATATACATGGCAGAATGGGAGAGATAGGCATGCAAGTATGGGCCAAACTGTTGTACCTTGGTTAAACCTAACGGAGAGTTTTGACAACACACAAGAACTGACGAGTGTACAATTCATCAAACTTCTAAACGTGGGCTAAGCCAACAACTAAACTAGGGAGATGACTATATTTGAACTTTCATGACGAATTTCCCCCCACATATTTGTTTACTTCATATAGTGGGAAGATCATGAATAGAGTAGTACATCTGCACAGAAGAGAAACATGAAAAACAAATCTTTGGTTGTTGTAGGCATTCCAACCAACACGTTGAGTGCAACAAACGAAATCACAACAATAAATTTTCCTTTTCCTTTTTGTTCTTCGGTTTCTCTGGATCAAAATCTCAGCATCACCACAACATTCAGAGATGAAGCAGCATCAGGAACTCATAGAAATAAAGAGATTTGAGAGGAGCAGCAACATCAAGCAAGAGAGAGAGAAAGCAGAGGAGAGCAGCACCGTGCACGTGTTGTAGGAGTACAGGAGCCCGTGAGCCGGCAGCCGGAGGTGGAGGCCTACTAGGGGCCGGGCGGCGGGCAGCTCGGGGACAGGGAGTCCGACCGTTCGAGGGAGGACGCACGGCAGTTCGAGGGAGCGCGCCCAGTTACGAGGTCCCTCCGATCTTGGCCTGATGTGGTTACCAGGAGGCCGACGAGTGCCGTGAGGACAAGACAAGGGAGGAGGTGGGCTGGGTGCGGGGAGGCGGCAGTGGCATGGTCTCGGGGCGGCGGAGATGGCCGGGACTAGGGGCGGCGGCTGTGGCTGCGTCTCGGGGCTGCGGCGGTGGCTGCGTCTCAGGGCGGCAGCGGTGGCTGGATCTGGCGGAGCACGGCGGCGGCGCGCGGCGAAGGGATGCGGGGGCGGGGGCGGCGCGCAGCGAAGGGATGCGGGGGCGGAGCGGCGCGCGGCGAAGGGGTGTAGGGGTGGCGCGGGGCGGCGAGGAAGGTTGGAGACGATGGGGTCGGGAGGGCGCGGCGGCGGCCAGATCGTGGGAATGGGCAGACGGCGGCGGTGGATCCGTCGGCGGCCAGTTATGCTACAGCAGCAACATACATGGCTCAGTCTACATATCAGTACCAATCAAGTTATGCATATTTGCTGTTGGCATGAACCACATCGCCGTATGTCGGGTTTGTAAAAGCCATCCATCGCATGGAAGCTTGATGTCTTTCACACACTGAAGATTAGCTGGCAACAAGCTATGTCGATGAATCTCTGGATATGGTGATTCATGAAACCCATTGTATGATGTGTAAACACAGTTCCCCCTGACGAATGTAAGTTGCATAGCACGGTAATCATCGCCGGTGATATGATCGATGATTGGTTGGATGATCGGATAATTGAGCCCGAGGAACATGGAGAGGTTGTCGAGGCTGTAAACCCGCCTCCAGTTAAATACGCCTGGCCCAACGGAGCTGGGATCTTTCTTGAACACGAAGCAGCCATAGCCATCAATGTTACGAATGCCCCAGGCATTGTACTGCATGTGGTTTGATGTAATGGTTTTGTGACGCCCGGATAATTAGACTACAGTAATTCCCTGCTAATCATGCCACGTCACCTCTGTCAGTTTAGTTAATCTCGCGTTAGTTCAAAACCAATTCAAATTCAAAATCAAGTCAAACATTTAAAGTTTTCAAAAGTCAAAACTAAAATGTTGTAAAGGTGTTAAATAAATCATGGGTAATAATGGTGGAGAAACCTAAATTTAATAAAATGTTTAAGTGTTCAAAATAATTAAAATAGAGGTTTAAATATTAAAATAAATGCCTTTTGAATTTTATAAAATATTAAACTATTTTAATTTGGGTTGAGAATTAATGTGGCAATAGTATATTTAAAAGTATTAATTTAAGTGCTAGTGATAATTTTTATAAAAATAAAATAAAAGAAAACTAAAAGTAAAACAGTAAAAGAAAAATAAATAAAGGGAAAAGAAACAAAACAGAAAACAAAACATAAAAAAAAGGAAAAGAAACCCCCCCTGCTGGACCGTGGCCCGGCTGGCCATCGGGCCAACCAGGCCGGCCCAGGCCGGCCCCCCACTCCTCTCCTTATCCCCTCACCCCCCGCAACCCTATCCACCCCGTCGCCCCCCCACTACCCCACTCCCCTCTCTCCCTCGCTCCTTCCCCCCGACCCGATCTGGATCGGGGCAGCCGGCGCCCCCGTCCCCCGACGCGCTCGCTGTTCCCGTCGCCAACGCCGCCACTCGATGCCCACCCCCAGCGCCGCCCCGCCTTCCTTCACTCCTTCCCCTCTCTGTGCTGGATCCGGGCGATCCCCATCGCCCCTGACCCCGACCCCGCCTCTCCCGCGCTGGCGCTGACCAGCGCCTCCCATCGCCGCCCGACGGCGACGGCCTTCCCCGACGCGCCCGACCCGCCGGCCATGGAGGCCCCGTGCGCCCGCAGCCTCACCTCAAGCAGGACCGCCCCGCCGCTCGACGCCTGGAACCGAACCACCCCGCCGCCCCGGTCGCTGGATCCTCGCCGCCCGGAGCTCGACGGGCCTCCGCCTTCGACAGACTGCCTCCTCCTCGTCACCGTCACCCCCGACCTCGTTGCCTCAAGCACCACCACGAGCCGCTGCCATCCCCTTCTGGCTCACTGTGAGCCCCGCGCCCTCCTCTTTCCCCTGTGCTCCGGCCTCCCCTCCCCTAGCTCGTTCGCCTCTGTCGCCGGCGCCGTCCCCCCCCGCCGCGCCCAGCGCGTGCTTGTACGCGCTCCCGCGCGCTGGCCGCGCCCAGCGCCTCACCCCGCTGAGGCCTCTCCGCCGCGCCCTGGCGCCGCACCGCCGTGGCCTCACAGCTGTCGCCGGTGCCCCTCTGGTGGCCACGGGCCTGCGTGCCCGCACCCGCGCCCAAAACCACTATGGCCCCCTGGGGCCTATGACACATGGGCCCCGCCCCTAAAACGTTTTAAAAAAAAGGAAAAGGAATTAATTAAATAAATAAATAATAAAAATAAATAAATAAATAATAAAAATAATTCATAAAAATAAATAATAATAATAATAAATAAATCAATAAAAATGTAATTAATAAAATTATTAATTAGTTAATTAATTAATTAAGTTAATTAATCCTAATTAAATTAATCTAATTAATTAGATAGTTAATTAAACAGTAATTATTTAGCTAAACCCTAATTAAGCTAAGAAGTGTATGACATGCGGGACCCACCCGTAGTTGACCCAGTCAAATGCACAGTTGACTGCTGACGTCAGTATGATGTCATGCTGACGTCATATTTTACTGTTCTGGATAATGTTGAATAAATTAATTAAATAAATCCTAAAATGATTTAAATCTTTAAAAATTAATATAAAATAATCCGTAGCTCGAATGGAAAAACTTTGTATATGAAAGTTGCTCAGAATGACGAGACGAATCCGAATACATAGTCCGTTTGTCAGCCACACGTCCCTAGCATAGTGAACCTGCAACATTTCACCTCCGGTTCATCTGTCCGAAAACGTGAAACACCGGGGATAATTTCCCGGATGTTTCCCCCCTTCGCCGGTATCGCTTACTACCGCGTTAGGGCATACCTAGCACCGCGTTTTGCCTCCTTATGTTTTGTGATGCTTTGTTTGCTCCGTATTTACTGTTTCTTCCCCCTCTCCTTCTCCGGTAGACTACGAGACCGACGCTGCTGCTACCCAGTTCGACTACGGAGTTGACGACCCCTCCTTCTTGCCAGAGCAACCAGGCAAGCCCCCCCCTTGATCACCAGATATCGCCTATTCTTCTCTATACTGCTTGCATTAGAGTAGTGTAGCATGTTACTGCTTTCCGATATCCTATCCTTGCTACTACTGTTGTTACCTTTACCTGCAATCCTACATGCTTAGTATAGGATGCTAGTTTTCCATCAGTGGCCCTACATTCTTGTCCGTCTGCTGTGCTATACTATCGGGCCGTGATCACCTGGGCGGTGATCATGGGTATATTCTATATACATGACACATGTGGTGACTAAAGTCGGGTCGGCTCGTTGAGTACCCGCAAGTGATTCTGATGAGGGGGCTGAAAGGACAGGTGGTTCCACCCCGGTAGAGGTGGGCCTGGGTTCCTGACGGCCCCCGACTGTTACTTTGTGGCGAAGCGACAGGGCAGGTTGAGACCGCCTAGGAGAGAGGTGGGCCTGGCCCTGGTCGGCGTTCGCGGTTACTTAACACGCTTAACGAGATCTTGGTATTTGATCTGAGTCTGGCCATTTGGTCTATACGCACTAACCATCTACGCGGGAGTAGTTATGGGTATCCCGGCGTTGTGGTATCAGCCGAAGCCTTCGTGACGTCAGCGACTGAGTGGCGCGCGCCGTGTTGGACCGCTTTGACGTAACCGCCGTGATCGTGCGGGTTGCTAGGTCTGCTCGCGGCCGCGTTCGCAACGTGCAGGTGTGCATAGGGCGATGGGCCCAGACCCCTGCGCGCATAGGTTTAGACCGGCGTGCTGACCTCTCTGTTGAGCCTAGGTGGGGCTGCGACGTGTTGATCTTACGAGGCCGGGCATGACCCAGAAAAGTGTGTCCGGCCAAATGGGATCGAGCGTGTTGGGTTATGTGGTGCACCCCTACAGGGAAGTTTATCTATTCGAATAGCCGTGTCCCTCGGTAAAAGGACGACCCGGAGTTGTACCTTGACCTTATGACAACTAGAACTGGATACTGAATAAAATACACCCTTCCAAGTGCCAGATACAACCCGGTGATCGCTCTCTAACAGGGCGACGAGGAGGGGATCGCCGGGTAGGATTATGCTATACGATGCTACTTGGAGGACTTCAATCTACTCTCTTCTACATGCTGCAAGATGGAGATGGCCAGAAGCGTAGTCTTTGACAGGACTAGCTATCCCCCTTTTATTCTGGCATTCTGCAGTTCAGTCCACTGATATGCCCCTTTACACATATACCCATGCATATGTAGTGTAGCTCCTTGCTTGCGAGTACTTTGGATGAGTACTCACGGTTGATTTTCTCCCTCTTTTCCCTTTTTCTATACCGGATTGTCGCAACCAGATGCTGGAGTCCAGGAGCTAGAGATCCCGAGGATGATTCTACATGGAGTTCGGCTTCGAGGAGTAGTTAGGAGGTCCCAGGCAGGAGGCCTTGCCTTTTCGATCGTTGCTACTTTTGTGCTAGCCTTCTTAAGGCAAACTTGTTTAACTTATGTCTGTACTCAGATATTGTTGCTTCCGCTGACTCGTCTATGATCGAGCAGTTGTATTCGAGCCCTCGAGGCCCCTGGCTTGTATTATGATGCTTGTATGACTTATTTATGTTGTAGAGTTGTGTTGTGATATCTTCCCGTGAATCCCTGATCTTGATCGTACACATTTGCGTGCATGATTAGTGTACGGTCAAATCGGGGGCGTCACAGGTTTGGTCAATTTGCTACGTGCGGATGAGCATCAAATGACCGTCGTCAGCTGAACGAGCGATAAACCACCACCCATCGACTGGTATGATTCCAGGTCCTGAAATCATGAATGCCAGCGCATTTGCGTCTGCTGCAACAAATCAAATTGGAGACCAAAATGAAAAAAATATACAATCATGTTCAGAGTATGTGTGGAATTAAGATTATTATAACAGTGACACATACCATAGATAGAGAATTGCAATGTCGTGGTCATAATCATACCCCAAGTTAAAAAAATAAGCCAATGGCTTTCATATTCTAGCAATATGTCATGGTTCAAACGTCATGTAACAATGAGAGGAAAACAACTATGATAGGGCCTACTCCTATTCTACCATAGCACTTACTAATGTTCTCATATCAACTCTAATCAATAACATGCATTGTTATAAAAATCTTGGAAATGAGAGTAACATATAGCAATCATGAGGTTATACTCATAATATCTATTCTAACAACCATTAGATGCCAATTGTTCTCATATCAACTCTAACAATAACATGTGTGGTCATAAAAATCTAGGAAATGAGAGGAACATATAGCAATGATGTGGTTACTGACATACTACCTATTCTAAATTTGTAACAATCAACAGGCAGTCGTATTCATAAGGTAAAGATGAGATGAGATAGAACAATTACACGATGATAGATTCCACCAGTATAGGCAGCCAATCTGTGCGTCGACCGCGTAAACGATGCCATCGTGCACTATAGCATCAGACAGAAATGTTGCCTCAACAGGATTGACGATGAGCCATAACCATGTATGGCGACCGGATACCAGATAGACTTATCCCATGTTGAACAAGGCAATGAGCTTGTAATCCATGTAGTCTTCTAATGGTGTGGGCACTTCGCAGATTACAACCTTCGGCAAACAGAGGTCGAGCCAAAAGCTCGACGCGTCTCTTGCGTAGTAGGCAGGAGTGTCCGGCGGGCCGAGAGGCTCGATGGCGGTGGTATCCAACGATTGAAGGGTGATCTCGCGCTGGGTGTAGATATCCACGAGACACCATGGACTACCGGATTGGTGGATGAGGACGATTTAGTTGGCCTTCATGCCCGCCCAGTAGTGGCCGCGCATGAAGGACAGGTGGACGAGTAGTGGTAGCATGTCGAGGGGCACCACGGCAACCTCCGTAGGATCGTCAAGTAGGTGTTTGGGCCACCTGCCAGGATCAGGCATCAGCAAGCAGGGTGTTCGCAAAAGGGTCGGACGGTTGCAGACGAGTAGAGGGTACAAATACACCGATCATGCGGCTAGACGGACGGTGCTGAGTAGGTCCATACAATTACAGATCTTCTCCAAGAGAACATCAGGGAGGGAATTCCAATCACGGCTCTGCGTGTCAGTCGGTTCTGCCATAGGGTTTTTAGGGCGCTGAGTGATTGTGGTTTTCGGTGCCTGCGAGCCAGCGGGGAAGTGGATTCGGGCGGGCGAGCGAAGAAGATGGTGTGTGTGGCCGAGCAGTGAGCGGGGGGATATGGTACGCGCGAGCTACCAAGGAAGATGGCGCGGTCGGGCGTGTAGTGAGCGGGGGGAAATGGTGTGCGGCCGACGATGGGGAAGAGACGAGGAAGAAGAGTGAAAAACAGGGAAGAAAGTGCATTAAATCTCAATTCTACTAGTACTACTACCAGGATATACCGTCCTTCGGAGTGTAAATAGTTACGCCGATGACATGTGGGTCTACCTCAAGAGGGCCCATATGTCAGTTAGTGGAGGAGAGAGGTGCGTAGGCGTATTTGCGGAAGCGTGCTCCAATGGCAAACATGATGGCACTACTGGGTAAGGCTGATTTAGTAACACCAACAAGCTGGTTCAGCTTATTGATTAAGTGTCTCATCTGCTGCAGCCTGTATTATCACTTCACTGTGCAGACTAGTTGAATAGTTCTCTCTAACCGAGATGTGGAATAATGGACCACGAAGACTTCCTATCTACAGTATCCCTATGCCTCTACGCTCATCCTGTCCAACAAGATGAAACATTGGCCAAGGCACCTGGCGCTAATAATGTAGGAGTACTAGTACTACCTCCTTTCCGGTTTATAGGGCTCAATTCAAAAATCTCATCAACCAAGGTAGATGATGAGTGGTGGAATAATTTTTGTAGTTTGCAAAAACACTCAATTAATGCACTCGTTTTTCTCAAAAAAATTATGTTTACCAATGTATTAATTTTGTGTCAAACTTTGCCTCTGTCCAGGTGAATAAGTCATCTTTGGTTGTGCACCGTGGCCAAGGAGGGAAAAACAAGGGAACTTAATGTTTATTTGCTAATTAATAGCATTGCATGCAATGAACTAACCACTGCATGTCGTGTTTGGTAGTCTCGAGTCATTGAAAACATGCACGCCCACATCTCTTATTGGTTGATATGTCAAGAAACAAGAAACGAGGTGGGAGTTAATGCACCGCGCCTAAGTGTTTTGGGATTATTTGGTTTTCGTAAAGTGGCTTATACACCTAGACGGAGGGAGTATTTAACTAATAAAATGTTTAATGCATTTCACCAAAAATCATATCACTGGATTCGTATTTGAACATAGTTTTTAATGGTATAGTTTTTATGACATGCATTGACACTTTGTTAGTTAAATTTACGGTCAAAATTTTACACTAAGTATGAAGGGGACCATTAAACCAGGACGGAGGTTTATATACAGGTCAAAAAAAATCATCAACCAATGTAGTAGTAAATGATGAGTGCCCGAAGATTTTTTTTTCTAAAAGTACTCAATAATGGGCTTGTTTTCCCCAAGAAAATTGTGTTTACGAACATATTAATTGGAATGCATGCGTGAGGAACAAATGACCAGAACTTTTACATGCATTGGTCTCTTAATTCTGGCATGCAACGTTTTAATGAAGCTTGAAATATGAACATGTTAATGGTAGGGAGTAAAAGCCTCATGCATGCATGCATGCATGCAACATGCAACACCCACACGTACACATGCACGCATGCAACACTCACGCGCCCATGCGGCACACAGCACACGACGCAACACACACGCTCACGCTCAAGTGCTCAACCTATACTCCCTACGTCCATGAAAGACTGTACATATAGAGATTTACACATTGACCAGGGCAGAATTAACGTCCAAAAGTAGCAGATTTATGCATGCATGCGACCATTAAGAGAAGAAGATTAAATGATGGTTGTTGCATGCTGTAATTAAGGATAGACATGTAGCCTATAGCTAGAGCACAAGTTGGTGCATTAGTCAATCAATATCGATTAGATTAAAGGCTAAATGCATTCGAAGTGTAGATGTACACTCTCTGTTGGAAGACCGAGGGAGTACACGTGCATGCACTCACATACACAGCCAGGGTGGTTCGCGCGCAAGGGTTGGACTCCTGTCGCGCCTGCGTAAAGTTTTGTTTAACTGATTTCTTTGCTCTGCCAACTGACAGGTAGGACCCAGAAACCGGGTGTCAATTTAACTAGTCAACAAAGTGCCACGTCGACTATGTGGCCGGTTAGTAGGGTGCAATACGGTGCTCTACGATGAGCTAGTGATCATATAATCAGTGCAAAACTATATAGTGACCATAAAGAGCGTATTGTTACATATGTTGACCGCCAGTGTATTTTTCTCGTTTCAAATTAAGCCATATTAACCGGAAAGGACGCAATATGTACTAGTACTAGTACTGCTTTGATGTGTCACGTCAACTCGCCGAACGAGGAGAAGCTTGCTTACTATGCCCTCTCCCTCGCCCACACGCGCGGTGGCTCGCAGGATGAGGAGAGGGTTTTGACTACAGGACCCTCTCCCTCTCCCGCTCCCTCGCCCTCGCCCTCACGGTGGACGTGCAGCTGTTCAATCGGTGTCAGATTGTGATGTCGCTTGAAGCTACGTCGGTATTTCCCCAAGGAGGAAGGGATGCTGCAGCATAGCGGCGGTAGGTATTTCCCTCAGATATGAAACCAAGGTTATCGAACCAGTAGGAGAACCAAGCAACACAACGTAAACAGCCCCTGCACACAAATAACAACACCTCACAACCCGACGTGTTAAAGGGGTTGTCAATCCCTTTCGGGTAACGGTGCCAGAAATTGCGTGATGATGGGAGAAAGTTGTAAAAGATTGAATAAATAGATCGCAAACAAAATAAAGTGCAGCAAAGTATTTTTGTATTTTTGGTTTAATAGATCTGAATAAAAAGTGAAAATAAAATAGATCGCAAAGCAAATATATGAGAAAGAAGACCCGGGGCCGTAGATTTCACTAGTGGCTTCTCTCGAGAAAGATAGCAAATGGTGGGTAAACAAATTACTGTTGGGCAATTGATAGAACTTCAAATAATTATGACGATATCCAGGCAATGATCATTACATAGGCATCACGTCCAAGATTAGTAGGCCGACTCCTGCCCGCATCTACTACTATTACTCGACACATCGACCGCTATCCAGACAAGATCCGTTTATCTATGGCGGTTGATATAGATCCCATCTTTTTATCCTTAGTAGCAACGATACATACGTGTCGGTTCCCTTTCTGTCACTGGGATCAAGCACCGTAAGATCGAACCCACTACCGGGCACCTCTTCCCATTGCAAGATAAATAGATCAAGTTGGCCAAACAAAACCCAAATATCGGAGAAGAAATATGAGCCTATAAGAGATCATGCATATAAGAGATCAAAGAAATTCAAATAACTTTCATGGATATAAAAAGATATGACTGATCATAAACTCGAAGTTCATCAGATCCCAACAAACACACCGCAAAAGGGTTACATCATATGGATCTCCAAGAGACCATTGTATTGAGAATTCAGTGAGAGAGAGAAAGCCATCTAGCTACTAACTACGGACCCGAAGGTCTACAAAGAACTACTCACGCATCATCGGAGAGGCACCAATGGAAGTGGTGAACCCCTCCGTGATGATGTCTAGATTGGATCTGGTGGTTCTGGACTCTGCGGCGGCTGGATGAATATTTCGTCGATGCTTCTAGGTTTTCTGGTATATTGGGGTATTTATAGAGCAAAGAGGCGGTCCAGGGGGGCACCCGAGGTGGGCACAACCCACCAGGGCGCGCATGGGCCTCCTAGCGCGCCCTGGTGGGTTGTCCCCTCCTCGGGACTCCCCGAGGTGCAACCAGGGCCCAACTTATTCCTTTTGGTCCATAAAAAATCATCATGAAGTTTCGTTGCATTTGGACTCCGTCTGATATTGATTTCCTGCGATGTAAAAAACATGGAAAAAAACAGCAACTGGCACTTGGCATATGTCAATAGGTTAGTACCAAAAAATGATATAAAATGACTATAAAATGATTATAAAACATCCAAGATTGATAATAAAACAACATGGAATAATCAAAAATTATAGATACGTTGGAGACGTATCAACATCCCCAAGCTTAACTCCTACTCGTCCTCGAGTAGGTAAGTGATAAAACAGAATTTTTGATGTGGAGTGCTATTTACCAAGTCATATCATATTCTTTTCTTTATAGCATGGACATTTGGACTTTTATGTGATTCAAAGCAATAGTCTAGTTTTGACATAATAATTTAGATACTCAAGCATATCAACAAGCAACCATGTCTTTCAAAATATCAATGCTAAAATAAGTTATCCCTAGCCCATCATACTCAAACATTGATCCATTCCTGAAACACACTCGAATATTAACTACACCCAATACTTAAGTACGATCATATTGCCTCCTAGTTGGTGCTTTTATGAGAGAAGATGGAGACTCAAAATAAAAAAATGCATAAAGTAAAAGAAAGGCCCTTCATGGAGGGAAGTAGGGATTTGTAGAGGTCATAGAGCTCAAAGCGAAAAAATTAGAGATAAAAATATTTTGGGAGGTGTATCCATCCCACCAACGAAAACGACTCAGAGTTACGAACACTTTCCATGCTAGATATGCCATAGGCGGTTCCCAAACAGAAAATAAAGTTTATTCCTTTTTCCACCATTCTTTCACTTTCCGTGGCTAACCGTATCCATGGGTGCCCTCCATACCAACACTTTCCAAGGAATTTATTATTTGACAACATAAAGTAAATTCATTTTTGCATTTCAGGACTGAGCATCCCTAAAACCTTTGCCTTACTCTCGTGCAATGACAAGTGAATAAACACTCATCGCGAGAATAACACATCCAGCATGGAAAATATTAGCCACCCACGAACACAAAAAAGAGAAGTTTATTTTGAAAATTAGAGATGGCACATGCAAATTTGCTTAGAACGGCAAAAGAATACCGCATATAGGTAGATATAGTGGACTCATGTGGCAAAACTGGTTTAAAGGATTTTGGATGCACAAGTAGAGATCATACTTGGGCAAAATGAAGGCTAGCAAAAAGATTGAGAAGCGACCAACCAAGAAACGAATAATCTCATAAGCAACAATTAAGCATAATTAACACCGAATAATGCACCACAAGTAGGATATAATTTTCATTGCATGACTATTGACTTTCGTGCATGCATAGGGAATCACAAACCTTAACACCAATATTCATACTAGAGTACAATTACTCATGAACATAACTCACATATCACATCATCATATCTCAAAACTATTCGTAAGAATCAAGTTTATTTTGTCCAATGATCTTCATGATTTTTTTAATTTATCCTTCTTGGATATCTATCACTTTGGGACTAATTTTCATGTGTTTCTTTTCATAAGCTCAAACAAATATAAGTGAAGATCATGAGCATAACAAATTTTGTTTCTCTCAAAATAACTTAAGTGAAGCAAGAGAGAATTTCTTCAAAATTTTACTAACTCTCAAATAAATCTAAGTGCAGCAAGAGAGCATTTCTTCAAAAATACTAAGCACACCGTGCTCAAAAAGATATAAGTGAAGCACTAGAGCAAGTCCTAGCTCATAAAAGATTTAAGTGAAGCACAGAGAGCAATTCTAACAAGTCATGATATAGTTTTGGCTCTCTCAAATAGGTGTGTCCAGCAAGGATTGATGACTTAAAACACAAAATAAAACAAGCAAAGACACATATCATACAAGACGCTCCAAGCAAAACACATATCATGTGACGAATAAAAATATAGCCTCAGGTAAAATACCGATAGTTGTTGGAAGAAAGCGGGGACGCCACTCGGGGGCATCCCCAAGCTTAGTTGGTTGCTCATTCTTGGATAATAACTTGGGGTGCCGGGGCATCCCCAAGCTTAGGCTCTTACATCCTTCCTTCATCCATCGTAAGATAACTCAAAACTTGAAAACTTCAATCACACAAAACTCAACAAAACCTTCGTGAGATCCGTTCGTATAAGAAAAATAAATCACTACTATAAGTGCTGTATCAAACCAATTCATATTTTGTTTTTGTATTATATCTACTGTATTCCAACTTTTCTATGGCAAAAACTCATCAAAGAAAACCATAGAGCCATCAAAATAAGCACACAACACAAAGAAAACAGATTCTGTCAAAACAGAACAGTCTGTAGTAATATGACTTTTGCGAATACTTCTGAAACTCCAAAAATTCTACCAAATTAGGAAGACCAGGGTAATTTGTGTATTAATCTTCTGCAAAAAGGATCAGAGGAAAAGCTCTTTTCTGTGATTTATGAAAATTATTTTCGTGAGCAAAAAGTTTCTGTCTTTTTCAGCAAGATCAAACAACTATCACCCAAGAAGATCCTAAAGGCTTTACTTGGCACAAACACTAACTAAAACACAAAAAACACAATCATAACAGTAGCATAATTGTGCAAACACACAAAAACAGAAAGCAAAAAGCAAAAATAAATTTTATTCATTGGGTTGCCTCCCAACAAGCGTTATAGTTTTACGCCCTTAGCTAGGCGTAAGGCAAGGATCTAAGTTTTGTCATCCTTTTTCTTCTTAATTTGATTGGGGGTATTTTTATCAGGAGGTTTTGTAAACACAACATAAAACATATTATCCATAGAAACTTTAGCATTCCTTAGTTGGTTTTCATCATAACCCCTTTGATTTCCCGCAACAATCCAAGAATAGTGTTGATTAACATTATTAAATACTTGTTGGATTATTTCTAGAACGGGGACCTCCTTTTTAAGATTCTCATCAAAGATCTTATTATCCCCAAGCAAATGCCTTAGTGCATAGTCACTATTGTAAAGAATTTCATCTATCACAGGTTTTTCATGATTCATACCATAAAAGTCAAAGATTTCCCTACCTTCCCGAATTATGTAGTCAAACTCATTCATCAGAACAAGAGTGGCCAAATTTCTGGTTCTAGGATTCTTTATTTCGGGAAGTTCAAAAAACAATCTTTGCAAAGTAGGATGAGTGCGGATAAATTTACTTTCAAGTTTCAGGACTAGTGCTGAAATAGCATCCGCATAAGATCTAGTAGTTTTAAGTATAGGAGCATCATCAAGGCTCAGATTTTTAACACAATTGAAAAATTCTTGGATACGTTCTTTTCCCATAACGTTCCCTTGCCCCAAGATAAATGTTTTAGCATCCAGATTGCCTGTACGTCCAATCTTAGGAGTCATGCCATCATCTGTTGGTGCCATACTGAAGTCACTCTTGATTGCAAGCAAAGAATAGATCTGACGAGAAAATGGCGAACGGAAAAAGAGAGGCGAATAAAACGACAAATTCTTGTGAAGTGGAGGAGAGGAAAACGAGAGGCAAATGGAAAATAATGTAAAATGCGAGAAGATGAGATTTGTGATTAGGAACCTGGTTATGTTGAAGATCCTCCCCAGCAACGGCGCCAGAAATTCCTTTTTATGTCGCTTGAAGCTACGTCGGTATTTCCCCAAAGAGGAAGGGATGATGCAGCACAGCGGCGGTAGGTATTTCCCTCAGATATGAAACCAAGGTTATCGACCAGTAGGAGAAAAAAGAAACATAACGTAAACAGCCCCTGCACACAAATAACAACACCTCGCAACCCGACGTGTTAAAGGGGTTGTCAATCCCTTTCGGGTAACGGTGCTAGAAATTGCGTGATGACGGGAGAAGGTTGTAATAGATTGAATAAATAGATCGCAAATAAAATAAAGTGCAGCAAAGTATTTTTGTATTTTTGGTTTAATAGATCTGAATAAAAAGTGCAAATAAAATAGATCGCAAAGCAAATATATGAAAAAGAAGACCCGGGGGCCGTAGATTTCACTAGTGGCTTCTCTCGAGAAAGATAGCAAATGGTGGGTAAACAAATTACTGTTGAGCAATTGATAGAACTTCAAATAATTATGACGATATCCAGGCAATGATCATTACATAGGCATCACGTCCAAGATTAGTAGACCGACTCCTGCCCGCATCTACTACTATTACTCCACACATCGACCGCTATCCAGCATGCATCTAGTGTATTAAGTTCATGGAAAAATGGAGTAATGCAATAAGAACGATGACATGATGTAGACAAGATCTGCTTATCTATCGCGGTAGATATATATCCCATCTTTTTATCCTTACACTACAGGAAACAACTACTTTGCCATCTGCCACAGCGGACGGCAAAGGCTCGAAAGGCGGACGGCAAAGACCTTTGCCGTCAGCCGCGGACGGCAAAAGGCTCCGGCAAAGAAGGCTACGGTAAACAGCTGCTTTGCCGTCTGCTTCCTGGCGGCGGACGGCAAAGAGCCTTTGCCGTCTGCGGCGGACGGCAAAGAGGGTGGACGGCAATAATTGCGCTGTCAGTCCGTTAAGTGGCTAACGGCAGACCTTTGCCGTCCGCCGCGGACGGCAAAATTTCTCTGGTCTTTGCCGTCCGCCTTATGATGTCATCTACACGTCACTAGATGGCAGGTTCTTTGCCGTCTGCCACGGACGGCAAAGTCTTTGCCGTCTGCCACTGTAGGCAAACTGACCAAATGGGTCAGCTCCCAGGAAGCACAGTTGGCTGCCACGTGGCTTCTTTGCCGTCCGCGGCAGACGACAAAGAGCTCTTTGCCGTCGGTGGCAGACGGCAAAGAGCCTGCATATTGTCTGTTTTTTCTGTTTTTTATTAAATCCCACAATTTGCACAGAAAATATATAAGTTTCATATCACATATCCAGCACATATCCAGCACATAAGTTTCATATCACATATCACATCAGTTTCATCCATACACATTGTTCATACATAAGCAAGTTCCATCCATACACATAGTTCCATCCATATATATATTACAATGCAAAGTTTCATCAACATAGCAAGTTAGATGCAATGATCCATATCACATAGTTCCATCCATCATAGCAAGCTAGATACAATGCAAAGTTTCATCAAAGGAAAAGCAAGCACTCCATCATAGCAAGCTAGCTTCCATGAAGTGAATGAAATCTGCAAAATGGTAAATAAGAAAGTTAGAAATAGGTGACTAGAACAAGAAGAAGACTAGAACAAGAAGTATATGTCATTTATGAGCTAACTTAGGTGAAATGGATCATATATGAGCTAACTAAGTTGAAATGGGTTGTTTATGATCTAACTTAGTTGAAATGGATCATTATTGAGCTAACTTAGTTGAAATGGGTTGTTTATGAGCTAACTAAGGTGAAGGGCATCATTTTTGAGCTAAGTAAGGTGAAATGGGTCATTTTGGAGCTAACCTAGGTGAAATGGGTCATTTTGGAGCTAATCTAGGTGAAATGGGTCATTTTGGAGCTAACCTAGGTGAAATGGGTCATTTTAAAGCTAACGTAGGTAAAATGGATCATTTAGGAGCTCATCTACGTAAAATGGGTCATTTTAGAGCTAATTTAGTTGAAATGGATCTTTTTGAGCTAACTTAGGTGAAATGGATCATTTAAGAGCTAATTTAGGTGAAATGGATCGTTTTTTAGCTCACTTAGGTCAAATGGATCGTTTATGAGCTAAATTAGTTGAAATGGATCGTTTATGAGATAACCTAGGTAAGATGGGTCATTTTGGAGTTAACCTAGGTGAAATGGGCCATTTTAAAGCTAACGTAGGTAAAATGGATCATTTAGGAGCTAATCTAGGTAAAATGGGTCATTTTTGAGCTAACTTGGATGAACTGCATCATTTATAAGCTAACCTAGGTAAAATGGGTCATTTTGGAGGAAAATAAGCTAACTCTAGGTCATTATGGTAAGCATATTGGAGGAAATAAAGCTAAGTCTAGGTCTTTATGCATTTGTTAAGCAAAACACTAGAGAAACTTACCGTGATCAGGGAGGTGTAGGAGCGGGGTGGCTAGTGCCGCTACCTGGAGAAGGATCGTGCGATGCGTTTCTGGAGTTAAGCTGCACCAAAGATCATTTCCAATGTCTCGTTAGCATTACGACACTCAAATGTTAAGACTACCAAGTAATGTTCATTCAAACTAAACTCACCGTGCTCCCAGGAGCAATCACTGGCATCGGCGGAGCGGGCTGACCGGACTTCTCGCACACAGACTGCACATTTGGTTTTCAGAACAGAGTCATACTAGTTAGTAATGAGACTCAAATGTTAAGACTAGCAAGTAATCTGCAGAAGAAACTTATCACAAGGAGCTCGTACATGGCCCTTGCCTGCATGTCATTCCGTGCCCTCTCCTCCTCCATCATCTTTCTCGTCCTCTCCTCCATCTCCCGCTGCCTCTCCGCCGCCTCCGCCAGAAGTTTCTCCGTTCTATCTCTCTCAGTCTGTATAGCAGCCTGCAACACCACTCACATGACCATTTGTAATCATTGATGGAAGCGCACACAATGTAATGGAGAAAGATAACTGAGTACGTATCACTAATCATTGATGGAAGCGCACACCATTTGTAATCATTGATGGCATCCAACTGACAAAGCTCAGTGTGCTCATGGAGCGGACGTTTTGAAGACTCCAACATTTCATTGAAGGCCTTTGCAGATTCCTCCATCTCCTTGTCCGAATCCCGAGCATCATCAAAGTCTTGCACCATGTTTTCCATCCCGGTACCATGCTCGTCGGTGCGACGACGATCCACCTCAGCTCGGTCACGTTGGGCAGACTCACCATGAAATGTCCACACCGTATAATCGGGCATAAAACCACTCTTCTGCAGGTGTTTGCCCATTTCAGCCTCTGTCCTCTTTTCCCAATTGCCGCACCGTAAACAGGGGCACCAGGTTTTCCTCTGGCCATTTGCAAATGCGGCTCGCACAAACCCCTTGGTTTTTGTGAACCATTCAGTGCTCCATTTGTTCTGACCAGTGTGACCGGTGTACATCCACGCACGATCACTCATCTTGACTTTCAGAGCTACTAGACACACAACAAATATATATATATAATTCAGCATGTATGTATTCATCAGTTGATCTACTTTGTCAATTTTATTACGCCCATGCAACCTACACTCTAATAGGTAATGATAGGTCCTAATCCCACCCGAGTATGTTTAGATTGGGTTCATTTTCCCATGCTATGCCCCGGATCCTACGCAAAATTTCGGCAGCACCTCCCCGCTGTTCTCCTGATACACGTCTCTGCAATAAACAGAGAGGATGTGTACCCGGAGAACAACAGGGGAGGCACTGACAAAATTTATGCGTCGGATCCGGAGCAAAGCATATGGGAAAACGAACCCAATCTAAACATACTCGGGCTGTCCATGGATAGCGTTGGACAATTCGAAAGAATCAAGGTTATAAATATGCAAATGCATGCATATTTATAACTATGACGCTTTCGAACGGGAGACACATATTGGTTACGCATACTGATGATTCAAGACACATATATATCTAGCTATCAAGTTTCATCGGAATAGATCAAATAATTAATGGGGGAGGAGGACATGTCATTTGTGCTCACCCACAAACGAAGGGGCAGAGCTCGTCAAACGCATGGCGAGGTCGTCGAACACCAAACCTCGCAGCGATGAAACAACTGCACATTTAAAACTACCCGATCAACACAATTATATATGATGTTTTTCATAACAAAATCGAAAGATATATGACCTAACTAATAATTCACAAATATATGACCCCGTCGGCTTCTGGAAGGCCAAAGAACACCTTTTCGGGAGGTGTCGGGGGTCGGGGTGTCGTGTCGGTCTCGGGGTGCCGTGTCGGGGTCGGGGTCTCGGGGTCGGGGTGTCGGGTCGGGGTCGGGGTGCCGTGTCGGTGTCGGGGTCGGGGTGTCGGGTCAGGCTCGGGGTCGGGGTGTCGGGGTCGGGGTCGGGGTCGGGGTCGGGGTCGCGGTCGGGGTCTCGGGGTCGGGGTGTCGGGGTGTTGGGGGTGTCGTGTCGGGGGTCGGGGTGTCGTGTCGGTCTCGGGGTGCCGTGTCGGGGTCGGGGTCTCGGGGTCGGGGTGTCGGGTCGGGGTCGGGGTGCCGTGTCGGTGTCGGGGTCGGGGTGTCGGGTCAGGCTCGGGGTCGGGGTGTCGGGGTCGGGGTCGGGGTCGGGGTCGGGGTCGCGGTCGGGGTCTCGGGGTCGGGGTGTCGGGGTGTTGGGGGTGTCGTGTCGGGGGTCGGGGTGTCGTGTCGGTCTCGGGGTGCCGTGTCGGGGTCGGGGTGTCGTGTCGGTCTCGGGGTGCCGTGTCGGGGTCGGGGTGTCGGGTCGGGGTGCCGGGTCGGGGTCGGGGTGCCGTGTCGGTGTCGGGGTCGGGGTGTCGGGTCAGGCTCAGGGTCGGGGTGTGGTGTCGGGGTGTGGTGTCGGGGTTGGGGGGTCAGGGGGTCTTCTCATTCTTCTACTACTTCTACTTCTTCTCATTCTTCTACTTCTTCTCATCCCCCGTCTTCTTCTTCTTCTTCTTCTTCTTCTTTCTCCTCCTCCTCCTCCTCCTCCTCTTCTTTTTCTTCTTCTTCTTCTTCTTCTTCTTCTTCTTCTTCTTCTTTCTCCTCCTCCTCCTCCTCTTCTTCTTCTTCTGCTCCTCCTCCTCCTCCTCCTCCTCCTCCTCCTCCTCTTCTTCTTCTTCTTCTTCTTCTTCTTCCCCCTTCTACTTAACCTAAACCTAAACTAAAAAACTAAACTAATTAAAACTAATTAAACTAAATAACCTACACTAATTAATTCTAAACTGGAAAAACTTAAACTAAAAAACCTTATCTAAACAGAAAAAAAAAACAAAAAACAGAAGAAAAAAATGGGATCGAGGGGCTCACTGTGGGGGGCGGCGACGGGTCGGGGAGGGGCCGGCGACGGGGGGCCGGGGCGGGGCGGTGGAGGAGGCGGGGCGGCAGTGGCCCGGCCGGCGGGGGCCGGGGCGGGGCGGTGGAGGAGGCGGGGCGGCGGGGGCCCGGGCGGCGGGGGGGCTGGGCGGCGGGGGGCCGGGGCGGGGCGGTGGAGGAGGCGGCGGGGGGCGCGGGGCGGCGGGGGGCCTAGGCGGCTGTGGGCCGGGGCAGCGGTGGGGCGCGGGGCGGCGAGGGGCCGGGGCGGGGGGGCGACGGGGCGGTGGGGCGGCGGGGAGCCGGGGCGGCGGCGGCGGCGGCGGGGTCGGAGGAGAAGGGCGCGCGAGGACGAAGTGAGTAACGGGCGGGGGGGGGGGTACCTGCCGTTAGGCAAGTGCCCTCTTTGCCGTCAGCCAGCCTTTGCCGTCCGCCTTTTTGCCTCTTTGCCGTCTGCTAGCGGACGGCAAAGAGGTGGGCCGTTAAGATTTTTCAAACGAGCGGGGGGTGGGGGCCACCACACTCTTTGCCGTCTGCCAGTGGACGGCAAAGATTCTTTGCCGTCTGCTGGCGGACGGCAAAGAGATGGCTGATGGCAAAGAGCTTCTTTGCCGTCAGCCTTTTCTTTGCCGTCCGCTTACGTGTAGCTGATGGCAAAGAGCTTCTTTGCCGTCAGCTAGCAGACGGCAAAGAGCTGGCAGATGGCAAATTAGCTGATTCCAGTAGTGTTAGTAGCAACGATACATACGTGTCGGTTCCCTTTCTGTTACTGGGATCAAGCACCATAAGATCGAACCCACTACCGGGCACCTCTTCCCATTGCAAGATAAATAGATCAAGTTGGCCAAACAAAACCCAAATATGGGAGAAGAAATACGAGGCTATAAGAGCTCATGCATATAAGAGATCAAAGAAACTCAAATAACTTTCATGGCTATACAAATATATGACTGATCATAAACTCGAAGTTCATCAGATCCCAACAAACACATCGCAAAAGAGTTACATCATATGGATCTCCAAGAGACCATTGTATTGAGAATTCAGTGAGAGAGAGAAAGCCATCTAGCTACTAACTACGGACCCTAAGGTCTACAAAGAACTACTCACGCATCATCGGAGAGGCACCAATGGAAGTGGTGAACCCCTCTGTGATGGTATCTAGATTGGATCTGGTGGTTCTGGACTTTGCGACGGCTGGATGAATATTTTGTCGATGCTTCTAGGGTTTCTGGAATATTGGGGTATTTATAGAGCAAAGAAGCGGTTCGGGGGCACCTGAGGTGGGCACAACCCACCAGCGCGTGCCTGGGCCTCCTGGCGCGCCCTGGTGGGTTGTCCCCTCCTTGGGACTCGCCCAGGTGCAACCAGGGCCCAACTTCTTCCTTTTGGTCCATAAAAAATCATCGTGAAGTTTCATTGCATTTGGAGTCCGTCTGATATTGATTTCCTGTGATGTAAAAAACATGGAAAAAACAGCAACTGGCACTTGGCACAATGTCAATAGGTTAGTACCAAAAAATGATATAAAATGATTATAAAACATCCAAGATTGATAATAAAACAGCATGGAACAATCAAAAATTATAGATACGTTGGAGACGTATCAGATTGCTAGAAGCACATTGTACTGTAGTATCATCATTGTTGGACCTTCCGAAGAGGCGAAGAGCCAAGTGCAAGGTTCACACGAGTACGAACTGCTGAACCTCCCGAAGAGGCAAAGAGCCAAGTGCAAGGTTATCTAGGAGTTGTCGTCCTAGTAGGAGTACTACAACTATAGCGAACGATGCTACTATATGATGCCGGCATGTCACCTATATCCAAAGCTGTGCCACCTTTTTTCTCAAAGAGCGTGTTGGAGCCCGTGCAACAACCACACAAGTTGCACATATACATAACACATTTACTAGTAATAAATTCTAAAGCACAAATGCTAGTATGCCGCACAAGTTCATCTCCACTTCATGTGATAAATTTGTGCACGACTAGTCTACATATATTCACGGCGCTACCATTCACAATTTACCATACTCCACTTACACGTTATAGATGAGCTACATGTCCTCCTCTAGGTTCCAGTCCCAGGTGTTCTTCATGGATGGCACTATCCATAGCGGTGGGCAACGGGAATCATTGTTGCAGCTTTCTAGTCCGGTTCCACACGATGGAGACTCATCCAAGCTGAAGCGGCATAAATCAGGGATAGCGTGTCCCATCATGTCGTTCATCCGGCGGTGCGCACTGAAGACACAACCATGCTTCATGAACGGCAGACCTTCGGTGTCATGCACGGAAAGTGGCATCCGCTTCACAATGGGGTACCTGTCCCCAATGAAAAGTGAGTACTCTCCAAGAGTGTTCCTCGGCACCCACGTAGCATCACGGGGGTCGAACTCGGCGCCGTTCATCTGGTACACGCGGCATCTCAGATCTGGACACATGGTGACGTACATAGTCAAGATCCATGCATAATAATGTTGTGCTCAAATATGGCGGTCAGTAATACTGTGCAGCAAATAGTACTACTCCGGCATAGAGGAAGTAAAATAACCGGCTTATTATATATAGCCACTCTTGGCTACATGGATGAGATAGTAAGACATGGAAAAAAAATGGTGGGAGCTAGTGGGTTCAAGTCTTCAAGGGCCTAGCTAGCTATACGCGTCCTCCAAGGTAAAAAGTACTCCTACTAGTACTAGTAAGTAGTACAACAATGAACGAGAAGGCGAGAGGGTTAAAAAATATAATACTAAATTGTACTACTGGTACAGTAAACATGTCCCAGTCAAGAAAAGAAAATAACTAACAAGTACTACTACTCTACTACTCTAACACACATCAATGAGAAAATGGAATACCTGGGTAGATGGTGACGGTCCGATCGTGGTAGATTGCGTCACCATTTTACACATCAGTGGTACCATGGGTAACGACTGCTAAGATAGTTGATCCCAATATGCCAAAGTCAGCTACAAGGTTCCGGGTTAGACCGAATCGCGGATGCAAATGCACATCCAGGATCGGCGATCTTATTTTAATCGGGGGATGACTGGTCCCTGCAAAATAATGGAGTACCGTTAGGGATGCAAATGATGGTTTGTGCATTCCATTTGTAATCTCCCGTACCGTAGGATGGCAACCAGATGAAACAATTCCCCTGGCTTATCACCACGAAGATGTGTCCTAGATAGTGACGGCGTCTTCGAACGTGTAGGGGTACAAATCTGCCGCGGCCAACATGCGCCAGCCTCTGCCGTTACTGCCTCTTGCATTGATGGCAATCCTTATATCAAACACCGCGATGAGATAGTAATCGTCGTAGCCGCGTCGCTTTGTCTGCGGGTCCGCAATTGCTATCTTCTTCAATCTCATGTAGGCATCATCATACGTATTCAAGCCCAGCCAGTCCGGAAGGCCGATCCAAATGGTGTAGAAGGGGTCTACGGGAACGGGTGCACTGCTGTGGATGTTGTGCAAAATGATGGTGGTATCCGGCCAGAGGTATGCAAGCCAATCTTTGTTGGCACCAACCCAGACCTATATATAAAACGGTGGGCAACGGAGAAATTACGGGATGGAAATGGAATAACTAAGTACTACATGATCAAACTCCATGACTGACCTGCTCATCGGACAAAATCCGACTACCTCTCAACGTCGGCAACTCTAGCAGAGTCAACGTGCAACCATGGCCAGGGAGCGGTTTACTATTCGAAGGATTGTCCCATAGAAGAACCTTCTCCTCAAGGACGCATGGAAGACCAACAAGCATGGCCTTTTCCCAAGCCTGTTTAAGCATTGTCTTAAAAAAGTTGGTGCAGGAAGCACCGTGTCTTGCGGCGGTGAGGACGTCGAAGCAGCGTGCAATTTCTCCCAGATGACTCCCAGTCCCGACGAGGAGGAGAACCACCTGGGGAATCCATGGGAGCAATGACGAACTGCCTTCTCTTCGGGGGGGGGGGGGACTGGCGAGGAGGAGATAAGAGCGTAGTAACCACAGGGCCTCGTCCCTTCCAACTGTAGTTCCTCGATCGTTCCTTAGTGAAGGGGTGAGGCTATTATTTACTATGTACTCGTACTGTAGCAGTACTATTACTACTTTCTCAACTAGTAGTGCGATGTACTGTACTTCTAGTATAGTGCACCAGTTTTGAACTCTTGAATCTCAGGGCCAAGGAGCTACAGTTGGAAGTGGAGGGTACTACTGTTCTCTAGAACCATCATTGTACTATCAATGCAGGGAAAGTACACCTGCGTAGTGGGTACTCTCGGTGCTCTATTCAAGTGTGTAGCTGGCCTACTCAGCCGCTCCTCTCACGCACACACTAGCAGCCTGTTTATCAGCGACTGTTACTGCGGGGGCAGAACATTTGAGTTATTTGATACAGCGAGACTAGGCTATTCGCTTCCATTTGTGGAGGTGTAATGGATCTCATCGAACTTTGTTAGTAGTTCCTTCTTTATGAATGAGATGAGGCAAAGCTTTTGCCTCCGTTTGAAAAAAAAAATAAACACGCCAAGAGGAATTTCTTTTATAGAGCCGATAATGGAGTGAACTCCATGCGTGCAACGCCACAAGCTACGGAGTAGTAGAGTACTAGCACTTTACGTACAGATCCATATTGCACAGTTCCCAATGCCGCGCTAGGCTTTTCCGACTCCTCAGGCTTAATTGGGAGGCGCTAGTTTAAATATGCTAGCTGATGAGGAAGCTGCAAGGGAGGTGCAGCAAGGGCGAGCACGCGAGCCACGAGATGATGGGAGGGAAAACCCGTTCATGTGGCTAGGCTATCCAGTGCACCCAGATTGTGGTGCGACATGTCCGTTTGACTTCAGAAGTCAAATTACCAGTGTACAATATTGGCTCGCAGCGAAGTTACTATTTAAAAAAAGGCCGTCGTGTGTTCGGCCGAGATCGAACCCACAAAACGAGCTATACACTCCTGCGACCACTAGTAGTACTCGTTGGAGTACAACGCAACCTAGAATCTCCTTTTGTCGCTAGTACATTGTTCCTTACAAGAAACCACTAATAATGCAAGAAACTACTACCACTTGCATATGTGGCACACTTAAGATAAGACTACCTTATCAACCATTGTACATGCCCTTACCAACCAGCACTACCAAGAAACGACTACTCTACAAAGTGCCGTTATAGGCATGTTTCAACCCATGTCGCCCCTTAAGTCAATGCCTTCTATTCGACCGGCAAGTTAGGCGTTATGACTTGTGGGACCTACATGTCAGTCTAGACAAAAATCCCCGAGTGACCTCCTACCTCTGACCCGTCCACCTAGTAATCCTCGGCCATGGGACGCAGCAACCGCCGTTGGCAGAAGGCGAGGTCAAAACCGCCGGTGGTGCGGAGCCCATCTTGCGGCAGCCCGGATGCCAGCTTCGTCCAGCGCTCGCGGCCGCTAGCTAGCCAAGATAGCACACACCATGCTGGATGCATCCAGCTACTTGTCTGCAAGGTTTGCTATCTAGATTCGCACGGCGGTGCGGCATCTTGCTCGCGCGCGCCGCGCAAAGGCCAGCGCGGCGGCTTGCTCGCGCGTGAGTCACGCTCGGGCCAGCCAGCCAACCTGTGGGGAGGCCAGCGCGGCGTCTGATGACCCACAAGTATAGGGGATCAATTGTAGCTCTTTTTGATAAGTAAGAGCGTCAAACCCAACGAGGAGCAGAAGGAAATGACAAGTAGTTTTTAGTAAGGCAATGTCTGCAGGTGCTGAAACTGTAAATAACGAGTAGTTTGATAGCAAGGTAATTTGTAACGAGCAAGTAATGATAATTTTAACAAGTATGCAGCAAGGTAGCCCAATCCTTTTGAGGCAAAGGACATGCCAAAACGGTCTCTTATGATAAGCAAAGCGTTCTTGAGGGTACACGGGAATTTCATCTAGTCACTTTCATCATGTTGGTTTGATTTGTGTTCGCTACTTTGATAATTTGATATGTGGGTGGACCGGTGCTTAGGTGATGTTCTTACTTGAACAAACCTCCTACTTATGATTAACCCTCCCGCAAGCATCCGCAACTACAAGAAAAGTATTAAGGATAAATCCTAACCATAGCATTAAACTCTAGGATCCAATCGGTCCCTTACGGAATAGTGCATAAACTGGGGTTTAAGTTTCTATCACTCTCACAACCCACCATCTATTTACTACTCCACAATGCATTCCCTTAGGCCAAAATATGGTGAAGTGTCATGTAGTCGACGTTCACATGACACCACTAAGGGAATCACAACATACATACCCTCAAAATATCGAACACATATCAAATTCACATGATTACTTGCAACATGATTTATCCCGTGACCTCAAGAACGAAAGTAACTACTCACAAACAATCAACATGCTCATGATCAGAGTGGTATTAATATGCATAATGGATCTGAACATATAATATTCCACCAAATAAACCATATAGTAATCAACTACAAGATGTAATCAACACTACTAGTCACCCCCTAGCAACAATCTATAGTTCCGGTAACAAGATTGAATATAAGAGATGAACTAGGGTTTGAGATGAGATGGTGTTGGTGAAGATGTTGATGGAGATTGCCCTCCCCAATATGGTAGAGTTGTTGGTGATGATGATGATGATGACGATGATTTCCCCCTCCGGGAGGGAAGTTCCCCCAGTAGAATCGCTCCGCCGAAGGGCAAAAGTGCTCCTCCCCAAGTTCCGCCTCGAGACGGCGGCGCTCCGTCCCGAAATTCCTCCCCTCATTTTTTCTAGGTCAAAATGACTTATATACCAGAAGATGGGCACCGCAGGTGGGCCGAGGAGGCCACAACCCACTAGGGCGCGCCCAGGTGGGCTGTGCCCACCTGGTGGCCACCCTCTGGTGTTTATTGGCTCCGGTATTTCTTAAATATTCCATAAAAATACTCGTGGAGTTTCAGATCATTTGGAGTTATGCAGAATAGGTAGCCTGACATAGCTTTTTCAGGTCCAGATTTCTAGCTGCCGGAATTCTCCCTCTTGGTGTGTACCTTGCAAATTATGAGAGAAAAGGCATTAGAATTACTCCAAAATGCATTATTATGGATAAAAAGTTATAAATAATAGTAAGAAAACATGATGCAAAATGCACGTATCAACTCCCCCAAGCTTATACCTCGCTTGTCCTCAAGCGAAAACCGAAATCGAAAAACATGTCCACATAGTTTGAGAGAGAGGTGTCGATAAAAACAAAATACGGACATAGAAGCATCATGTTGATTATTAGAACAACAACAAATTTAAACATAAAACTTTTATCATACACTTCCCATGAATAAGTAACAGTTCATCACACAATCGAAGTATAAAGCAAAAACTCTATTAGAAACCAACAAACTATGTTCTCAGTCAACTTTGCAACTACAATTCATCATCTTTTCAGGAACGGTCACGTATCGAAACCTATAGGCAAGTCCACATACTCAACCATCATATAGTCTTCTATGATTGCTAACACTCACCGCATACCCATGAGCAAAACGTTTCAACCGGACACATAGAAAGATAGGGGCTTATAGTTTCGCCTCCTAACATACTCACCTCAAGGGTGATGTCAACAATAATAACTCATGCTATCTATATTCAACTGGATATATGTGCCTAGATCTTTCCTCATCACATGATGCTTGCCAAAAGAGAAAATAAAAAGGAATAGAAGGAAAACTTTGACTCTTTGCATAAAAGTAAATACATAAAAGTAAAAGATAGGCCCTTCGCAGAGGGAAGCAGAGCTTGCCATGCGCTTATTTGTTTGCATGCTCAATCCGTTAGTGCAAGAGAACATCACGTTGTATTGCCCCTTAAGATGACAACCTTTATTATGCAGTCTGTCGCTTTTATTCTTTGTCATCCAAGTTCGTACAACGCTCAATTTTCTCTTACACTAAATGATTTCACATATTTAGAAGCAATTTTTATTGCCTTTTTGCACCGATGACAACTTACTTGAGGGATCTTGTTCAATCCCTAGGTAGGTATGGTGGACGCTTGAAAAATATTTGGGTTTAAGGGTTTTTTGATGCACAAGTAGTATCTCTAGCAAAGATAGGGGGCAAGCATCACATGTTAAAGGATCTATGACAATATGACTTCTATGTGAATATAAACATACATAAACCATTACGTTGTCTTCCTTGTCCAACGTCAACAATATTGGCATATAATATTTTGATGAGGGCTCACAATCACAAAAGATTTCTAGGGTAGTATATTTATATGTGAATCTTCCCTTCCCTTATTAATTCTTTCATGAGTTGCATCACTGACCAATGCTATGTTTGTCAATCTCTAATAAAATTTTCTTACTTATACTTTTCCATATGTGGTGCTATCACCTACCATAGGATTAGTATATGATCTTATTGATTTAGTTCCTTTCTTTTGTTTGCTTTCTTTCTCTTTTTCTTTTCTTTATTTACAACATGGAAGTAAAGAAAGTAAAAACTTGAACTAACTTTATTATATAACTTGCACACGATAACAATGATAGATCACTAAGCAAACTCTCAAAGAAGAAAAGATCGAACTAAACTTTATTCATCTAAGCAAAAGATTGAACTAAGATAAGTAAAAGCAAAATGATAGTGGGATGATACGATACCGGGGCACCTCCCCCAAGCTTGGCGGAAGCCAAGGGGAGTGCCCATACCCGATACTCAATTCTCCTTTGGTGGTGAAGAAGGTGATGGTGGTGATGAAGAAGAAATCTTGTCCTTGGAGGAACCTGAAGAGGCCATAGTAGATGGGATCTGTCAGAAAACAACACGAAAAGAGAATAGAGGATTTTCTCCGTGATACGGTGGTTAACAGGTTCGGGAAGTATATATAGATTTTTTATCTTGTTCGACAAGTAAATAGAAGAAAACGGAGTCCAGAAGGTGCCCTAGATGGGCACAACCCACCTGGGCACGCCAGGCTGGCGCGCCCTGGTGTCTTATGCCCACCAGGGGACGTTTCCTGGGAGTTTCTTTATTCCCGAAATTATAAATTATTCCAAATCTAACAAAAATATTTTTGCAGATTTTTTGGAGTCTGTTTCCTTACTGTACTACGAACCTCCTTATTTTGATGATTCTGGAGTGTCCCGGAAGGACTCTTTTATGTGCTCTTCCGGTGTCAAAGTTTGGATAACATTGCTTTCGACATTAATAGGCGTACCTGAGATATAATGCTTTATTCGTTGCCCATTGACAACCTTCGGGTTAGTGCCTTCAAAATTATTTATTTTGATGGCACCGGACCGGTAGACCTCCTCGATGACATATGGGCCTTCCCATTTCGAGAGAGCTTCCCTGCAAAAAATCTAAAACGAGAGTTGTACAAAAGAACATATTCTCCGACTTTAAACTCGCGCTTTTGGATTCTTTTGTCATGCCATCTTTTAACTTTCTCTTCGAATAACTTTGCATTTTCATAAGCTTGGGTTCTCCATTCATCTAATGAGCTTATATCAAATAGCCTCTTTTCACCAGCAAGTTTGAAATCATAATTGAGTTCTTTAACTGCCCAGTATGCTTTATGTTCTAACTCAAGAGGCAAATGACAAGATTTTCCATAAACCATTTTATAAGGTGACATACCGATAGGATTTTTATAAGCTGTTCTATAAGACCAAAGTGCATCATCTAATTTCTTAGACCAATTGTTCCTGGACCTATTGACAGTCTTTTGCAAAATTAATTTTATTTGTCTATTGCTAAGTTCAACTTGACCACTAGACTGAGGATGATAGGGTGATGCAATTCTATGGTTAACATCATACTTAGCAAGCATTTTACGGAATGCACCATGAATAAAGTGTGAACCACCATCAGTCATTAAATATCTAGGGACTCCAAACCTTGGGAAAATAACTTCCTTAAGCATTTTAATAGAGGTGTTGTGATCAGCACTACTAGATTGAATAGCTTCTACCCATTTAGTAACATAATCAATGGCAACTCGTTAGAGGAAGGAAAAGGTCCCATGTAATCAAATCCCCAAACATCAAATGGTTCAACAGCAAGAGAATAGTTCATAGGCATTTCTTGACGCTTACCGATATTACCTATCCTTTGGCATTCATCACAATATGAGACATACTTACGAGCATCCTTGAAGAGAGTAGGCCAATAAAATCCAGACTACAATACCTTATGAGCGGTTCTATCTCCAGCATGATGCCCTCCATAAGGTTCGGAGTGACATTTCCGTAGGATTTGTCCCTGTTCATGCTCAGGTACACAACGTCTAATAGTACCATTTACTCCTTCTTTATAAAGATGTGGGTCATCCCAAAAGTAATGTCTTAAATCATAGAAGAATTTTTTCTTTTGTTGGTAAGTAAAGCTAGGTGGTATATATTTAGCAACAATATAATTAGCATAGTAAGCATACCAAGGAGTACTATTAGCAACATTTATTGCAGCTAACTGCTCATCAGGAAAACTATCATCAATAGGAAGTGGGTCATCAAGCACATTTTCAAGCCTAGACAAGTTATCAGCTACGGGGTTCTCAGCTCCTTTTCTATCAATAATATACAAATCAAATTCTTGTAGCAAGAGAACCCAACGGATAAGTCTAGGTTTAGCATCTTTCTTTTCCATAAGATATTTAATAGCAGCATGGTCTGTGTGAACAGTTACTTTGGAATCAACAATATAAGGTCTAAATTTATCACAAGCAAACACCACTGCTAAGAATTCTTTTTCAGTTGTAGCATAATTTCTTTGAGAACTGTCTAGAGTTTTACTAGCATAATGAATAACATTCAATTTCTTATCAACTCTTTGTCCTAAAACAGCACCAACAACATAATCTCTAGCATCACACATAATTCCAAAAGGCAAGTTCCAATCAGGTGGTTGAACTATAGGTGCAGTAATTAAAGCTTTCTTGAGTGTTTCAAAGGCTTCCAGGCAATCATCATCAAAAACAAAAGGAATATCCTTTTGCAAAAGATTAGTAAGAGGCCTAGAAATTTTAGAGAAGTCTTTGATAAATCTCCTATAGAAACTAGCATGACCTAGGAAACTACGAATACCTTTAATGTCCTTAGGACATGGCATTTTCTCAATTGCATCAACCTTAACTTGGTCCACTTCAATACCTCTTTCAGTAATTTTATGACCCAAGACAATGTCGTCATTGACCATAGAGTGGCACTTCTCCCAATTCAAGACAAGATTTGTTTGTTCACATCTCTGCAAAACTCGATCAAGATTGCTTAAACAATCATCAAAAGACTTCCCATAGATAGAGAAGTCATCCATGAAAACCTCAACAATCTTTTCACAAAAATCAGAGAATATAGCCATCATGCATCTTTGAAAGGTAGCAGGTGCATTACATAAACCAAAAGGCATATGTCTATAAGCATTGGTTCCAAAAGGACAAGTAAAAGTGGTCTTTTCTTGATTAGATTGAGAAACAGGTATTTGTGAAAAGCCAGAATATCCATCAAGGAAGCAAAAGTGTGTGTGCTTAGATAATCTTTCAAGCATTTGATCAATAAAAGGCAGAGGGTAATGATCTTTTCTAGCTGCTTTGTTTAATTTTCTAAAATCAATTACAATTCTATAGCCTGTAACAATTCTTTGTGGAATGAGTTCATTCTTATCATTTGGTACAACAGTTATACCTCCTTTCTCAGGGACACAATGAACAAGACTTACCCATCTAATACTATCAGCTATAGGATAGATTATACCTGCTTCCAGAAGTTTTAATATTTCCGTTCTTACCACCTCTTTTATCTTCGGATTTAACCGACGTTGGTGATCAACAACTGGTTTAGCATCGGGTTCCATATTAATTTTGTGCTGACATAGAGTGGGACTAATGCCCTTTAAATCATCAAGAGTATATCCAATAGCAGCTCGGTGCTTCCTTAGAACTTTCAATAATCTTTCTTCTTCATGTTCTGAAAGGTTAGCACTGATAATAACAGGATATATTTTCTTTTCATCTAGATAAGCATATTTCAAAGTGTCTGGCAATTGTTTTAATTCAAACACAGGATCACCCTTAGGTGGAGGAGGACCTCCTATGGTTTCAATAGGCAAATTGTGTTTAAGTAGAGGACGTTGTTCAAAGAAAATCTTATCTATTCCATTTCTTTCATGCATATGTAAATCATTCTCATGGTCTAGCAAGTATTGTTCTAAAGGATCAGTAGATGGCACACCAATAGAAGCAAGACCAATTAATTCATCCTTACTAGGCAATTCTTTTTCATGATGATTTCTACTAAACTTGGAAAAAATAAACTCATGAGACTCATCACCAAAACTAACACCGACAGTTTGTTCCTTGCAATCTATCTTAGCATTAACTGTGTTCAAGAAAGGTCTACTAAAGATAATGGGGCAGAAGTCATCTTGTGGGGTACCAAGAACAAGAAAATCAGTAGGGTATTTTATTTTTCCCACACAAGACTTCAACATCTCTAATTATCCCACAAGGTGATATGGTGTCTCTATTTGCAAGTTTAATAGTAACATCTATGTCTTCTAACTCTGTAGGTGCTATGTCTTCCCTAATTTCTTGATATAACTTGTATGGAATAGCACTCACACTAGCACCCATGTCACATAAACCATGATAACAGTGATCTCCTATTTTAACTGAAATGACAGGCAGGCCAACAACTGGTCTATTTTTATCCCTTTTTCTCGGGTTTAGCAATTCTAGCAGCTTCTGCACAGAAGTAGATAACATGCCCATCCACATCTTCTTCTAAGAGATCTTTAACCATAGCAATATTAGGTTCAACTCTAATTTGTTCATCAGGTTTAGGTGTTCTAACAAAGCTTTTGTTAACCACAGTTGAAACTTTAGCATGTTCCTTTATCCTAACAGGAAAAGCTGGTTTCTCAATATAAGCAGTAGGAACAACGGGATCAACATTATAGAGTATAGTTTCTTCTTTAGCTGGTACTGGTTCTTTAATTTCTTATCTAATAGGTGGGTGATATTTAAACCACTTCTCTTTAGGGAGTTCAACATGAGTAGTAAATGATTCACAAAAGGAGGCTACTATCTCAGAGTCAAGTCCATATTTAGTGCCAAACTTTTGAAAAGCATCGGTATCCATAAAAGATTTAACACAGTCATACTTAAGCTTTATACCTGACTCTTTACCTTTGTCGAGTTCCCAATCTTCAAAGTTGCGTTTAGTTCTTTCCAAGAGATCCCACTGAAATTCAATAGTTTTCTTCATAAAAGAACCAACACAAGAAGTATCCAGCATGGATTGATCATTACGAGAAAGCCGAGCATAAAAGTTCTGAATAATAATTTCTCTTGAGAGCTCATGATTGGGGCATGAATATAACATTGACTTAAGACTCCCCTAAGCTAGAGCGATACTTTCTCCTTCACGAGGCCAAAAGTTATATATATAATTCCGATCACGATGAACTAGATGCATAGGATAAATTTTTTGGTGGAACTCCAACTTCAAACGATTCCGATTCCATGATCCAATATCATCGCATAGCCTATACCATGCCAATGCTTTTCCCTTCAAAGATAAAGGTAAAAACTTTTTTCATAACTTCATCCCTGGGTAAACCCGCAAGCTTAAACAATCCGCAAATTTGTTCCACATATATCAAGTGCATCTCAGGATGTTCGGTTCCATCTCCTACATAAGGATTAGCTAGTAGTTGTTCTATCATACCCGAAGGAATTTCATATTCAATATTTTCAGTAGGTGCAGTAGGTTGAGGGGCAATTAATTATGGTTCCGTACGAGGTCAAGATACCCCGAACAAACCCCTCAAAGGATAGTTTTCCATAGTAACAAGTGACAATAAATTTCAGCACACTATATAAATGTTTCCTTACCGAATTCCACTTACCAAAGGCGCTTCACTCCCCGGCAACGGTGCCAGAAAATAGCCTTGATGACCCACAAGTATAGGGGATCAATTTTAGCTCTTTTCGATAAGTAAGAGTGTCGAACCCAATGAGGAGCAGAAGGAAATGACAAGTAGTTTTTAGTAAGGCAATGTCTGCAGGTGCTGAAACTGTAAGTAACGAGTAGTTTGATAGCAAGGTAATTTGTAACGAGCAAGTAACGATAATTGTAACAAGTATGGGTTCTCTTATGATAAGCAAAGCGTTCTCGAGGGTACACGGGAATTTCATCTAGTCACTTTCATCATGTTGGTTTGATTTGTGTTCGCTACTTTGATAATTTGATATGTGGGGGGACCGGTGCTTAGGTGCTGTTCTTACTTGAACAAACCTCCTACTTATGATTAACCCTCCCGCAAGCATCCGCAACTACGAGAAAAGTATTAAGGATAAATCCTAACCATAGCATTAAACTCTAGGTTCCAATCGGTCCCTTACGGAATAGTGCATAAACTGGGGTTTAAGTTTCTGTCACTCTCGCAACCCACCATCTATTTACTACTACACAATGCATTCCCTTATGCCCAAATATGGTGAAGTGTCATGTAGTCAACATTCAAATGACACCACTAAGGGAATCACAACATACATACCATCAAAATATCGAACACATATCAAATTCACATGATTACTTGCAACATGATTTATCCCGTGACCTCAAGAACGAAAGTAACTACTCACAATCAACATGCTCATGATCAGAGGGGTATTAATATGCATAATGGATCTGAACATATAATCTTCCACCAAATAAACCATATAGTAATCAACTACAAGATGTAATCAACACTACTAGTCACCCCCTAGCAACAATCTATAGTTCCGGTAACAAGATTGAATACAAGGGATGAACTAGGGTTTAAGATGAGATGGTGCTGGTGAAGATGTTGATGGAGATTGCCCTCCCCAAGATGGGAGAGTTCTTGGTGATGATGATGGCGATGATTTCCCCCTCCGAGAGGGAAGTTCCCCCAGCAGAATCGCTCCGACGGAGGGCAAAAGTGCTCCTGCCCAAGTTTCGCCTCGAGACGGCAGCGCTCCGTCCCGAAAGTCCTCCCCTCATTTTTTCTAGGTCAAAATGACTTATATACCAGAAGATGGGCACCGGAGGTGGGCCGAGGAGGCCACAACCCACCAGGGCGCGCTAGGGGGGCCTGGCGCGCCCAGGTGGGTTGTGCCCACCTGGTAGCCCCCCTCTGGTGTTTATTGGCTCCAGTATTTCTTAAATATTCCATAAAAAATCCTCGTGGAGTTTCAGCTCATTTGGAGTTGTGCAGAATAGGTGGCCTGACGTAGCTTTTTCAGGTCCAGATTTGCAGCTGCCGGAATTCTCCCTCTTGGTGTGTACCTTGCAAATTATGAGAGAAAAGGCATTAGAATTTCTCTGAAAATCATTATTATGGATAAAAAAATTATAAATAACAGTAAGAAAACATGATGCAAAATGGATGTATCAGCGTCCGGCCTGTCCGGCGGAGCGGCGGCCAACTCGCTCATCACCGGCGCCACCGACGAACACGCATCAGTACTGTTTGAAGTAATGTTCAAGAAAAAAAATTATTTGAGGGGGAATAATAGGATAGAAGGTCAGATGTGGGTCCTCGTGTCAACGGTCAAACAAAATGTGTTGGTTTATGCTGCCTCATCAGCACGGACGCGTGGGCCAACCATGTCATAAACAGGTTTAAACGAGCCTAATCGACACTAGGTAGTTGTTTTTGGCGCGGATTAAGAAATTTTGGGTATGTTTTTGCTATTTTTTGTACAATAGTTTCTTCCTAGGGCTGGTTGAAAGTGGTAGTTTTTTGTTAAATACTCTACATACTATAAGTAGGAGTGGAAGTTAAGCTTTGGAAGCCAATAAGCAAGGCTAGTTACATAGTGCCTATGTGTACGTGATTGAAACTAAATACCAACCATGAGTGACTAATATCTTGATGAAAAACTCGAAACTATGGAAATACTAGCATTTTTTGCATGGTTGGAAATACTAGCAATGTTCATGTGCGTTGCAACGGATCATAATTAGAATAATACTTATTCACAAACTTGATAGAAAACACTCTAATTTTGATATACATATATCACTAGAGATATATTATGTTTCAATCAGAATATATTCCTTGGGCTGTTTTGGTGAGGTGAGGGAGGGATGTGGTTGGTTTTAAGATGTTAATTATGGGTTTTTCTGCAAATTAGTAGAGAAGTGGGATGTTGGTGAGAAAAGGCAACAACTTACCTCACATTCGTTAGATGTAGATCTAATGGTCAGAAATGATGGATGGCAGACACACCATCATCACCAACTAAGTCTTCTGTAGGAGTACTAGCAAGATGTCCGTACTATCAAGATGCATTTTTTTACAAAACACCTGTTGTGATTGACCCATGCGGGAGTAATCCCATGTGTAAAAACTAATGATATCTCGAGAAAGAGGAGATAAGGTGAAGAGGAGTGGGGCGTGGTGGTGATTGGTAGTCGGACTAAGCGGAGGCATGGGAATGGATGACGCTGGCAGCGACCACCATGCCAGTTTGTTCCAGAGGCTTCCTTTTTAATTGCTCAACAATGAAGTTGTTGGAGATAGGGATGAACGAGGGAAGGCCTTGTTTGCAAATGTGGAGAGAGGTGCGGGTATCTTTTAGTTTCATTTCTATCCATCAGATATAGATCGGACGGTCTATATTGCAAGACGACACGCGTACCATCATCACCAACTCGGTTTTTTTATAAGAGAAGAAATATAAGTATGGAGATACAAACGTGTTATCGATAATTGTTTCCGTAAACTTGGATCAACATTCTATTCAATGGCTCAGCATGTGGGGCCTTAGCACAATGACTTCTCGACTGTGTAAAAACAAAGCTTTTCCCGTCGCCGATAAGGAGGGGGTGACGGCAGCGTGCTTTTCGGCTTGTTCTAGTCCTAGTAGTCATACTATGTGGTCTACGCATGTGTAGATTTATTCTTTTTCACGTCTCGTGTTCGCCGTACTGCCACGACCGTTGATGAATAGACGGTAAGTTATTCACGGGAAAACCTTTGTTGAGCGTGTGTGCGAGAGAGAGAGAGTCTGCGTGTGTGATATGTGTAGAGACTGAGGCAATGATAAGAGATTCTTTGTGTCTCTATGTGTGGAGGATAGAGAGACATGTACATGGGGCTTTGTGTTGTGTAACGTGGAGACACATAGACATAATCAGAGAGTGAGTGTGTGAGATACACATGCGAACATGGGGAGAGATGTGTGAGTTAGAGAGATGGAGAATTTTGGTGTGCATCTGAGCTAGAGATAGGGGGGATATATACATTGTGACGCCCCCGATTTGACCGTACACTAATCATGCACGCAAATGTGTACGACCAAGATCAGGGACTCACGGGAAGATATCACAACACAACTCTAAAACATAAATAAGTCATACAAGCATCATAATACAAGCCAGGGGCCTCGAGGGCTCGAATACAAGTGCTCGATCACAGACGAGTCAGCGGAAGCAACAATATCTGAGTACAGACATAAGTTAAACAAGTTTGCCTTAAGAAGGCTAGCGCAAACTGGGATACAGATCGAACGAGGCACAGGCCTCCTGCCTGGGATCCTCCTAACTACTCCTGGTCGTCGTCAGCGGGTTGCACGTAGTAGTAGGCACCTCCAGTGTCGTAGGTGTCTTCGTCGACGGTGGCGTCTGGCTCCTGGACTCCAACATCTGGTTGCGACAACGAGATAGAAAGGAAAAGGGGGAAAAGAGGGAGCGAAGCAACCGTGAGTACTCATCCAAAGTACTCGCAAGCAAGGAGCTATACTACATATGCATGGGTATATGTGTAAAGGGGCATATCAGTGGACTGAACTGCAGAATGCCAGAATAAAAGGGGGATAGCTAGTCCTGTCGAAGACTACGCTTCTGGCCATCTCCATCTTGCAGCATGTAGAAGAGAGTAGATTGAAGTCCTCCAAGTAGCATCGCATTGCATAATCCTACCCGGCGATCCCCTCCTCATCGCCCTGTTAGAGAGCGATCACCTGGTTGTATCTGGCACTTGGAAGGGTGTATTTTATTCAGTATCCAGTTCTAGTTGTCATAAGGTCAAGGTACAACTTCGGGTCGTCCTTTTTCCGAGGGACATGGCTATTCGAATAGATAAACTTCCCTGCAGGGGTGCACCACATAACCCAACACGCTCGATCCCATTTGGCCGGACACACTTTTCTGGGTCATGCCCGGCCTCGTAAGATCAACACATCGCAGCCCCACCTAGGCTCAACAGAGAGGTCAGCACGCCGGTCTAACTCCTATGCGCGCAGGGGTCTGGGCCCATCGCCCATTGCACACCTGCACGTTGCGTACGCGGCCGGAAGCAGACCTAGCCTAGTGGTGTTCCAGTCCAATCCGGCGCGCGCCACTCAGTCGCTGACGTCAAGAAGGCTTCGGCTGATACCACGACGCCGGGATACCCATAACTACTCCCGCGTAGATGGCTAGTGCGCATAGACCAAATGGCCAGACTCAGATCAAATACCAAGATCTCGTTAAGCGTGTTAAGTATCCGCGAACGCCGACCAGGGCCAGGCCCACCTCTCACCTAGGCGGTCTCAACCTGCCCTGTCGCTCCGCCACAAAGATCCACTTGCGGGTACTCCTACGAGCCGACCCGACTTTAGTCATCACATGTGTCATGTATATAGTATATAAGTATATACCCGTGATCACCGGCCAGGTGATCACGGCCCGATAGTATAGCACAGCAGACGGACAAGAATGTAGGGCCACTGATGGAAAACTAGCATCCTATACTAAGCATGTAGGATTGCAGGTAAAGGTAACAACAGTAGTAGCAAGGATAGGCTATGCATCAGGATAGGATATCGGAAAGCAGTAACATGCTACTCTACTCTAATGCAAGCAGTATAGAGAAGAATAGGCGATATCTGGTGATCAAGGGGGGGCTTGCCTGGTTGCTCTGGCAAGTAGGAGGGGTCGTCAACTCCGTAGTCGAACTGGGCAGCAGCAGTGTCGGTCTCGTAGTCTAACGGAGAGAAGAGGGGGAAGAAACAGTAAATACAATGCAAACATAAACATGACGATGCGTGACATGACAATGAGCAGTGCGAGGTGTGACCTAACGCGACAGTAGGTGGTACCGGCGAAGGGGGGGAACATCCGGGAAAGTATTCCCGATGTTTTGCGTTTTCGGACAGATGGACCGGAGGGGGAAAGTTGCGAGTTCGATAGGTTAGGGAGGTGTGGTGGACGAACGGATTGCGTATCCAGATTCGTCTCGTCGTTCTCAGCAACTTTCATGTTGAAAATATTTTAATCCGAGTTACGGATTAAAAGATATGATTTTCTAAAGATTTTATTAATTTCTGGAATTTAATTAAGTATTTAAATTAATTCGAAAATGGATTTATGACATCAGCATGATGTCATGCTGACGTCAGCAGTCAACAGGGGTTGACTGGGTCAAACTGACATGTGGGTCCCGTGGGACCCACCTGTCATTCTCTGTTTAGGTTAATTTAATTAACTAATTAGATTAGTTTAAACAGGATTAATTAACTAATTAATTAATTGATTAATTATTATTATTATTTTTATATATTTGTTTATTTATTTTTAATCAATTATTTTTATTTTTATTATTATTTGTTTATTGTTATTTTTTTAATTATTTATTTTTAATTATTTATTTTTATTATTATTATTATTTTTATTTTTATTTTTTTAAACGTTTTACGGGCGGGGCCCATATGTCATAGGCCCTGGGGCCTTATCGGGCACACGGGCGCGGGTGGGCGCCGGAACGTGCGGGTGCGGGCGTTGCGGGCGCCGCCCGAACAGGCGGCGCGGGTGCCAGGACCCGGTCGAAGCGGGGGAGGCCGCTCGAGGGGGCGAGCAGGGGCGGAGCGCCGGCGACGAGCGCGGCACGACGGCGAGGCAGCGCGTGGGCGCGCGCGTAGGAGGGTCAGGCGAACCACGGTCGGAGCACAGCAGCGGGACCGCGACGAGGAGCAGCGGTAGGCGCGGGGCGAGCGGGCTGCAGGCGAGCAGGGGGGGCACGGCGGCGCGTAGGGTGAGCCTGAGGGCTGCGGGAGGAAGCGACCGGAGCGGCAAGGGGAGCACAGCACGGGCGCGCCCAGGACGCGCAGGGCGGCGTGCTCGAGACAGGGGGCGGGAGCGCCGTGAGCGGGCGAGGGCGTGCGCGTACGGGGGCACGGAGGATCACGGCGAGGTGCGCGGGGGGGGGGGGGGGGCGCTGGCCGCGGCGGGGCGCAACGGAGGAGCGCGCGGCGGGCACTAGTGGGCGCGTGCGGAGCGGCCGAGCCGGGGCAGGGAGAGAGGAGAGGGGAGCGCTCACGGGGGGAGTAGGGCTCGTGGCAGCGGGGGTCGAGGGGGATGGCGGGGACGGCGGCGTTGGGGAGGCAGGCCGAGGACGTCGCGGCGGAGGGGAAGAAGGCCGGCGGGGCAGCGCTCCGGCGAGGGCGAGGGCGAGGCCGGCGGGGGCGGTCGGCGACGGTGGCCTCCTCTCGATCCCGTTCTGGATCAGGGGAGGGAGGGAGGAGGAGATATTTCGTGGGGTGGGGGGGAGTGTCGGTGGGGGGTACTGGGGAGTGGATAAGGGGAGAGGGGTGGGCCAGCCGGCTGGGCCTGGGGGTTGGCCCAGTTGGGCCAGGTCCAGTGGGGGGGCTTTTGTTTTTTTGTTCTGTTTTCTTTTCTTTTTTGTAATTTCTTTTCTTTTATTTATTTGCTTTTCTGTTTTATTTCAATTTAAACTATTTAGGCATTTTATAAAAATGTGTTTACCACACCATATTTACTTAGGCAAAATATGGCATCTCCCGAACATTTTTATTTTAATATTTGAAAACTTTTGTTATTGACATTAATTTGAATTTAAATTTTGAAACGGTTTCGAATCATCGCGAGGTTAACAACAGTAACCGTGGTGACGTGGCACCATCAGCGTGGGATTACTGTAGCTTAATTATTCGGGCGTTACAAATCTCCTCCACTACAAGAAATCTCGTCATGAGATTTAGGAGGTAGAAGGAAACAGTGCGGGGTATTCATCACGCAGGCGATCCTCGCGTTCCCAAGTGGCCTCATCTTCAGAATGGTGCGACCACTGGACCTTGAGAAACTTGATCGCCTTCTGACGTGTGCGGCGTTCAGCTTGGTCGAGAATGCGGACCGGATGCTCCTTATAGGAGAGGTCTTGCTGCAATTCGAGCACTTCATGATCCACTGCTCGGATTGGATCCTTGAAGCAACGGCGGAGCTGTGACACATGGAACACATCGTGAACCTGAGAAAGGTTCGGCGGTAGCTCCAGTTGGTATGCCACTTTTCCACGCCTTTCGAGAATAGTGAATGGGCCAATATACCGAGGAGCTAGCTTGCCCTTGATCCCGAAGCGGTGAGCACCCTTCATTGGTGTGACTCGAAGATAAGCCTTTTCGCCAGGTTGATAGACCATGTCTTTATGATGACAGTCATACTGACTCTTCTGACGTGACTGAGCAGCCTTGAGATTCTCACGAATAATGCGGACTTGTTCTTCGGCATGTTGGATAATATCCGGACCGAAGAGTGGACGTTCCCCCGTTTCTGACCAGTTCAGAGGGGTTCGGCACTTTCGCCCATATAACACTTCGAAGGGGGCCATCTTCAGACTAGCTTGATAGCTATTATTATAGGAGAACTCAGCATACGGGAGAGATTCCTCCCATTTCTTGCCGAAGGAAATAACACAAGCTCGAAGCATGTCTTCGAGAACTTGGTTGACGCGTTCAACTTGCCCTTGCGACTGAGGATGAAATGCAGTACTGAATGACAGATGAGTTCCCATGGCTTCTTGGAAACTTGCCCAGAATCTTGAAGTGAATAAGCTGCCACGGTCTAAGCTGATAACCAATGGAATACCGTGGAGTGAAACAATCCTGGACATATAGAGCGTTGCCAGTTGACTAGCAGTGATCGTTTCTTTGACCGCCAGGAAATGTGCAACTTTGGAAAGCCGGTCAATGACGACAAGAATAGCATCATTACCTTTCTGTGATTTGGGAAATCCAGTGACGAAGTCCATCTCAACATGGTCCCATTTCCATTCAGGAATAGAGATAGGTTGCAGAGTTCCAGCAGGTCTTTGATGTTCTGCTTTGATACGACGGCAAACGTCACACTCAGCAACATATCGAGCAATGTCTTGCTTCATATTAGACCACCAGAATCTCTGACGGATGTCTTGGTACATCTTTGTACTACCAGGATGGATACATAGGGGCGTATCATGAGCTTCTTTCATAACTTCCTGTGTCATATCCAGGTTTTTCTCTGCACATGGCACCACTAGGCGGCCCTTGAAGTATAAGGTGCCATCTTCAGCAATGGTGAAGAATGAGGGCTTTCCTTCTGCGAGGTAGCGCTTAATCTTGTGGGCTTCAGAGTCATACTTCTGTAGCCTTCCGATGCTGTCCTCGAGATCGGTTTAGCAACTAGGGTATTGAGGGAACCCTGGGTAACAACGTGGAGGTTCACCTTGCCAAACTCCTTAGGAGGGGGAGCGAGTGCACCCGGAGGAACAATATGGAGGTTCAGCTTCCTGAATTCTTCAACAAGCGAGGGCTGAACTTTGTGAACCTGGAGGTGGTTGCAGTAAGACTTGCGGCTCAAGGCATCAGCCATTACATTAGCCTTGCCTGGCGTATAGGAAATACCCAAGTCAAAGTCTGCAACAAGCTCCATCCATCTCTGCTGACGGAGGTTCAGATCTGGCTGAGTAAACAGATACTTCAGACTTTGGTGGTCAGTGAAGATCTCGCAACGATTACCGAGAAGGTAATGTCGCCACTGCTTCAGCGCATGAATGACAGCAGAAAGTTCGAGGTCGTGAATTGGATTCTCTTCGTGAGGGCGCAATTGCCGAGAGGCATAAGCAATCACTTTGCGGTCTTGCATTAGGACACAGCCTAATCCTTGACGGGAAGCGTCGCAGTAAATGATGAAGTCCTTCTTAGTATCAGGGGGGCTAGAACTGGGGTAGAAGTCAACTTGTCTTTGAGTGCCTGGAAACTTTCCTGACATTTGTCTGTCCATTGGAACTTGACACCCTTATGCAACAGATTAGTCAGAGGCCTGGCGATCTTAGAGAAGTTCTCGACAAATCGACGACAATAGCTGGCGAGACCGAGAAAACTTCTGACTTGCTTAACGTTCTTGGGAGGAGTCCAATCAAGAATAGCCTGAACTCGCTCGGGGTTGACGGCAATACCATCCTTAGAGATGACATGCCCAAGATAGGTTACTTCTGGTAGCCAGAATTCACATTTGGAGAACTTGGCATATAGTTGATGCTCTCGTAGCTTTTCCAGCACAAGTCGAAGATGTTCAGCATGTTCTTCTTCGTTCTTGGAAAATACCAGGATATCATCCAGATAAACCACGACGAACTTGTCGAGGTAATCCATGAATATATAGTTCATCAGACGAGAGAAGGTGGCTGGAGCATTGGTTAAACCGAAAGACATGACGGTGTACTCGTATGAACCATAGCGAGTCACGAAGGCGGTCTTTGGGATATCCTCTTCGCGAACACGGATCTGGTGGTAGCCCAACCTCAAGTCGAGCTTAGAGAACACTGACGAACCCGCCAGTTGATCATACAGATCATTGATCCGAGGAAGAGGGTATTTATTCTGAATGGTAGCTTGGTTTATAGGACGGTAGTCTTGAACTAACCGGTTTGTCCCATCCTTCTTCTTGACAAAGAGAGAAGGTGCTCCCCAAGGAGAGCAACTTGGGCGAATGAATCCTTTGCGAAGAGATTTGTCGATTTCCTCCTTAAGCTCAAGGAGTTCATGCGGCGGCATTTTGTAGGGTCGCTTGGCTATAGGAGTGGTGCCTGGTTTCAAGTCGATGATGAATTCGACAGCTCTAGCAGGGGAATCCCCGGAAGTTCTTCAGGGAAGACGTCGAGGAATTCACGCACGACGGGAATGTTTTTAATGCCCTCGAGTGGTGCAGCGTTCAATGCATTCAGTGCATAGAGCCTTGCCTTGGCATTTTGCACCAGATGAGCTTGGTAAGCAACTATTTCATCTGAAGGGTGTAGCAGATGGACGGTTTTAGTGGTGCAAACTATAGAAGCAGTATGCGCTTTCAACCAATCCATACCCAAAATGAGGTCGATGTTAGACGACTTCAGGATAATGGGAGAGGCATAGAATTCCAGCCCTTCGATTTCCACGGGGACATCGATGCCAACCAAGGAGGTTTGACACTGTCCCACGGGGGTTTTGACCAGTACCGAGGTGTTCATCTCCTCACATTTAACGTCGTGCTTGTATGCAAAATCTTCTGACATGAATGAATGCGATGCACCTGTATCAAATAAAACGGATGCTGGTACTGAATTTACGAGGAGTGTACCCATCACAGTAGCAGGCTGGTCTTGAGCTTCATTGAGATCAACGTGGTTGGCATGAGCACGACCATAAGACTTAGCATTGTTGTTGCGGGGCTGGTTGTTACCACGGCCAGTTGCTGGAAGGGCCAGTTGATTCTGGTTCTGGTTGCATTCTCTAGCACGGTGTCCTGGTTGACCACACCTGAAGCACAAGCCATTATTGGGAGTGGGAACAGGGGCTTGGGATGGTGGAGCTGGAAGTCTTGACTGCCTAGATGGTGGTGGAGGCAGACGAGGTGCATCATAGGCCTGCCTTGGGGCAGATGCATTTGGACGGTACATGCTGTTCGGGATCCATATCTTACGCTTCTGTGAGGGCGGGCCCGAAGATGAGCCCGTGTCACGGTTGCACCTGTGAGAGCTCTGGTATTCCTGCAGACCAGTTTCGACATTGATGGCCTTGTTCACCAAGGTGGCGAAATCAGCAAAGTCATGCACTAGAAGTGCGAGCTTGATGTCAGCTTGAAGGCCATCACGGAACTTCTCCTGTCTGCGTGCATCAGTTGCAATGTCCTCTTCAGCATAACGAGACAAGTCCAGAAACTCCCGTTGATAAGCTTCAACAGTTTTGTTGCCTTGGGTGAGGTTGCGGAACTCACGCTTCTTCCGGTCCATGACTCCTTGAGGAATGAAGCGGGCACGGAAAGCAGCTTGGAAGTCTGGCCATGTGATGATTGTTCCAGCTGGCAGAGTACGCCTGTGGCTGTCCCACCATTGAGCTGCGGGTCCCTTCAGAAAGAAGGAAGCAAAGTTGACATAGCTGGCAGGGGCTACATCAGCAGACTCTATCTCATAGGTGATGTCACGGAGCCAGTCATCAGCATCCAGAGGCTGAGTTGAGCTGCGGTAGATGGTTGGGTTGAGGCGTATGAAATCTTGAAGAGTCACTTGGGCTGGCTGCTGATTCATATTGGGGCGAGGAAACTGAGCCATCATATTTTCCATGAATTGGCGGTTCAGTTCAAACTGTTGGATCATACCAGCCATGTACTCAGGTGGTGGTGGGGCATCGCCACCACGACCACGACCACCTGGTCTAACCATCCTGCTAATATATAACAGGGGTAGTTCAGCATTGGGAAATATTTGCAAAGACAAGAATCATTCATGATGAAACATGCATAACGAGAGGAGCACGATAGCTACTACATAGTAGTCGGCATAACTTACAAAAGGGGTCATGCATAGAGTTCAGTACACAGAGTTCAGTACATAGACTAAAACATCATAGGCGGCACACAGGCTCGCGGCGACTGCAACTAATACTAACTAAGCAAGACTACATCAGTCCCAAGAGGTACTGTGGAGGTAATCGTAGCCCGACAGCTGGTAGTGAGGCAACGGATAGCCCTCCACGTCAGCAGACTGGGGGCCGCGGATACTCAGGTGTAGAGCCCGACGCTCAGGTGGCAGAAGAGGACCAAGTGCGGGAGAGTAGCCTCCCACCTCTGGCCAACCGACACCGTGGGGCATCACGGTCCTGGCTGGGTAGATCGCAGTACGCGGTAGCTGTCCAGACCGGACAAAGGGGTGCAACAGCGTCAGAGCACGGTAAAGGTGCTGACGGGTGGTGTACATCTCGTGGCGAAGAGCTCGGTTAGCTCGATCCAGCCCATCAGCATGCAGAACCAGGTTCTGATGGTAGAAGGGCTCTCGGGTGACAGTGGAGTAGGCAGCAGTATAGTATCCCTCCGCACCAACATCAGATGCGATAGCAATGTGCCTAAAAGGGGAGGTGTCCAACTCCCGATACTCTCCACGAAGACGTGTCAGAGCAGCATAGGCGGCATCGTGGACAGCCATATCGATGGTCACACCAACACCATGAGCGGTGTGCAGCACAGTAGTGGAGTCATACTCCCGCGAGTAGAGGTGGACGATGGCACGGTACTGCTCCTGGTTAAAGTCCTGGTACTCCTCGTAGACGGTGTACTCAGGGTGCCAGCGATAACCCAGATAGGTCATCATCTCAGCTAGCACAGCCGGTGATCCCGAGGCACCAATGGCCGTCGTGTGGCGCACGACCTGCCTCGTGGGTTCCATCTGAAAGCAAAGACATTTCAAAGGAGTCAAATGACAGTGTGTGAATTGTTCAAAATACTATTCTAAGAAACAACTATGGCTTATCCAACTTTGGGGTGAATGCGGTCACGGGATCCTAGTGTTAGAGTTAGTAAATTCGTTTAACCCGAGTAGAAGAAAGTTCAGAGTCCCAGAGTAAAGGTCGAGGAGTAAAAGATCCTAGTACCACCCAATGGCAACGTGGGCCCGTAAGACACACAGCCATGTTAGTAAAAGTTTTTGTAATGTCTAGACTCGACTTCGGCCAAGGAGTGTGGAAAGGGGACTCCTACAGGCAGTCGGCTCTGATACCAACTTGTGACGCCCCCGATTTGACCGTACACTAATCATGCACGCAAATGTGTACGACCAAGATCAGGGACTCACGGGAAGATATCACAACACAACTCTAAAACATAAATAAGTCATACAAGCATCATAATACAAGCCAGGGGCCTCGAGGGCTCGAATACAAGTGCTCGATCACAGACGAGTCAGCGGAAGCAACAATATCTGAGTACAGACATAAGTTAAACAAGTTTGCCTTAAGAAGGCTAGCGCAAACTGGGATACAGATCGAACGAGGCGCAGGCCTCCTGCCTGGGATCCTCCTAACTACTCCTGGTCGTCGTCAGCGGGTTGCACGTAGTAGTAGGCACCTCCAGTGTCGTAGGTGTCTTCGTCGACGGTGGCGTCTGGCTCCTGGACTCCAACATCTGGTTGCGACAACCAGATAGAAAGGAAAAGGGGGAAAAGAGGGAGCTTAGCAACCGTGAGTACTCACCCAAAGTACTCGCAAGCAAGGAGCTATACTACATATGCATGGGTATATGTCTAAAGGGGCATATCAGTGGACTGAACTGCAGAATGCCAGAATAAAAGGGGGATAGCTAGTCCTGTCGAAGACTACGCTTCTGGCTATCTCCATCTTGCAGCATGTAGAAGAGAGTAGATTGAAGTCCTCCAAGTAGCATCGCATAGCATAATCCTACCCGGCGATCCCCTCCTCGTCGCCCTGTTAGAGAGCGATCACCGGGTTGTATCTGGCACTTGGAAGGGTGTATTTTATTCAGTATCAAGTTCTAGTTGTCATAAGGTCAAGGTACAACTTCGGGTCATCCTTTTTCCGAGGGACACGGCTATTCGAATAGATAAACTTCCCTGCAGGGGTGCACCACATAACCCAACACGCTCGATCCCATTTGGCCGGACACACTTTTCTGGGTCATGCCCGGCCTCGTAAGATCAACACATCGCAGCCCCACCTAGGCTCAACAGAGAGGTCAGCACGCCGGTCTAACTCCTATGCGCGCAGGGGTCTGGGCCCATCGCCCATTGCACACCTGCACGTTGCGTACGCGGCCGGAAGCAGACCTAGCCTAGTGGTGTTCCAGTCCAATCCGGCGCGCGCCACTCAGTCGCTGACGTCAAGAAGGCTTCGGCTGATACCACGACGCCGGGATACCCATAACTACTCCCGCGTAGATGGCTAGTGCGCATAGACCAAATGGCCAGACTCAGATCAAATACCAAGATCTCGTTAAGCGTGTTAAGTATCCGCGAACGCCGACCAGGGCCAGGCCCACCTCTCACCTAGGCGGTCTCAACCTGCCCTGTCGCTCCGCCACAAAGATCCACTTGCGGGTACTCCTACGAGCCGACCCGACTTTAGTCATCACATGTGTCATGTATATAGTATATAAGTATATACCCGTGATCACCGGCCAGGTGATCACGGCCCGATAGTATAGCACAGCAGACGGACAAGAATGTAGGGCCACTGATGGAAAACTAGCATCCTATACTAAGCATGTAGGATTGCAGGTAAAGGTAACAACAGTAGTAGCAAGGATAGGCTATGCATCAGGATAGGATATCGGAAAGCAGTAACATGCTACTCTACTCTAATGCAAGCAGTATAGAGAAGAATAGGCGATATCTGGTGATCAAGGGGGGGGGGGGGGCTTGCCTGGTTGCTCTCGCAAGTAGGAGGGGTCGTCAACTCCGTAGTCGAACTGGGCAACAGCAGTGTCGGTCTCGTAGTCTAACGAAGAGAAGAGGGGGAAGAAACAGTAAATACAATGCAAACATAAACATGACGGTGCGTGACATGACAATGAGCAGTGCGAGGTGTGACCTAACGCGACAGTAGGTGGTACCGGCGAAGGGGGGGAACATCCGGGAAAGTATTCCCGATGTTTTGCGTTTTCGGACAGATGGACCGGAGGGGGAAAGTTGCGAGTTCGATAGGTTAGGGAGGTGTGGTGGACGAACGGACTGTGTATCTGGATTCGTCTCGTCGTTCTGAGCAACTTTCATGTTGAAAATATTTTAATCCGAGTTACGGATTAAAAGATATGATTTTCTAAAGATTTTATTAATTTCTGGAATTTAATTAAGTATTTAAATTAATTCGAAAATGGATTTATGACATCAGCATGATGTCATGCTGACGTCAGCAGTCAACAGGGGTTGACTGGGTCAAACTCACATGTGGGTCCAGTGGGACCCACCTGTCATTCTCTGTTTAGGTTAATTTAATTAACTAATTAGATTAGTTTAAACAGGATTAATTAACTAATTAATTAATTGATTAATTAATTATTTTTATTATTTTTTTATATATTTGTTTATTTATTTTTAATCAATTATTTTTATTTTTATTTGTTTATTGTTATTTTTTTAATTATTTATTTTTAATTAATTATTTTTATTTTTATTTTTTTAAACGTTTTACGGGCGGGGCCCATATGTCATAGGCCCTGGGGCCTTATCGGGCCACACGGGCGCGGGTGGGCGCCGGAACGTGCGGGTGCGGGGCGTTGCGGGCGCCGCCCGAACAGGCGGCGCGGGTGCCAGGACCGGTCGAAGCGGGGGAGGTCGCTCGAGGGGCGAGCAGGGGCGGAGCGCCGGCGACGAGCGCGGCACGACGGCAAGGCAGCGCGTGGGCGCGCGCGTAGGAGGGTCAGGCGAACCACGGGCGGAGCACAGCAGCGGGGACCAGCGGTAGGCGCAGGGCGAGCGGGCTGCAGGCGAGCAGGGGGCACGGCGGCGCGCAGGGTGAGCCTGAGGGCTGCTGGAGGAAGCGACCGGAGCGGCGAGGGGAGCACAGCACGGGCGCGCCCAGGACGCACAGGGCGGCGTGCTCGAGGCAGGGGCGGGAGCGCCGTGAGCGGGCGAGGGCGTGCGCGTACGGGGGCACGGAGGATCACGGCGAGGTGCGGGGGGGGGCGCTGGCCGCGGCGGGGCGCAACGGAGGAGCGCGCGGCGGGCACTGGTGGGCGCATGCGGAGCGGCCGAGCCGGGGCAGGGAGAGAGGAGAGGGGAGCGCTCACGGGGGGAGTAGGGCTCGTGGCAGCGGGGGTCGAGGGGGATGGCGGGGACGGCGGCGTTGGGGAGGCAGGCCGAGGACGTCGCGGCGGAGGGGAAGAAGGCCGGCGGGGCAGCGCTCCGGCGAGGGCGAGGGCGAGGCCGGCGGGGGCGGTCGGCGACGGTGGCCTCCTCTCGATCCCATTCTGGATCGGGGGAGGGAGGGAGGAGGAGATATTTCGTGGGGCGGGGGGGGGGGGAGGAGTGTCGGTGGGGGTACTGGGGAGTGGATAAGGGGAGAGGGGTGGGCCGGCCGGCTGGGCCTGGGGGTTGGCCCAGTTGGGCCAGGTCCAGTGGGGGGGGGGGGGCTTTTGTTTTTGTTCTGTTTTCTTTTCTTTTTTGTATTTTCTTTTCTTTTTTTATTTGCCTTTCTGTTTTATTTCAATTTAAACTATTTAGGCATTTTATAAAAATGTGTTTACCACACCATATTTACTTAGGCAAAATATGGCATCTCCCGAACATTTTTATTTTAATATTTGAAAACTTTTGTTATTGACATTAATTTGAATTTAAATTTTGAAACGGTTTCGAATCATCGCGAGGTTAACAACAGTAACCGTGGTGACGTGGCACCATTAGCGTGGGATTACTGTAGCTTAATTATCCGGGCGTTACATACATACCTAGCTAGAGCTGGAGAGAATATGCAAGGGTGTGTGTCTTAAAAGAAGGATCCAGATAGATGTGTGTTTGTGCGTGTCTGTGTATGTTTGTGCGCGCGTTTGTGTGTGAGAGGGAGTGTGTGTATGTGGAGTAGAGGGACCACTAATGATGTAAACCTAGTATAGCGAAGGGGGAATGGTGTGACATGTGTGTCAGAGAGAGGCAAAGGCATGTGTAGTAGCGGGATAGCATGGGTGCGGGCAGGGAGCAGACTATTTGGAAGAGACATCGAGTGTGTGTGGGAGAGGGGTGTGAGAGCGAGAGAGAGAGCTAGCGACGGAGAGAGAGAGAGAGAGGAAGAGAGGGGGAGAGAGAGGGGTCGTTTGTGTGCAGAAGTGGCGTATAGATAGGGAGACAATGTTGATGTTGTTCGAAAGTGGCCTATGTACGAAGACGCAAGGGAAGCGAGTCATCGTGTGTGTGATAGGGACTTCATGAGAGATCTATAATAGATGGTGTAGAGAACAATGTGCGAGATTGAGAAAGATGATACATTAGGGAGCTATGGAAAGAGTCACAACATATATGTATACAGGGAAGGAGCTGGGGCGGGTCCGCATGTGGGAGAGATAGAAAGAGGAGAGTGGTGCACAAGGAGACAAAGTGTGCTTGTTTGCAGTGGGGGTGGTGTGTGAGGTGAGTGTGCGAGAGCGACATAACTAGGGATATAGACGTTTGGGGGCGACGTTTTGTGTGTATAGGAAAGATACACTCTACATAGTGCATGTGCTTGGGAAAGAGAGATGCCGGGAGACCTAGAAAGTGGGGGAAGATATGTGTGCATGCCCGAGAGACAAAGTGATAGAGAACTATATTGGGGTCCGAACTTTAGAAGAGAGGGGGTGTTAATGTGCTCGTGTGTTCGTGTCTGGGGGAGAGAACGACTTGTGTGTGTGTGTGGGGGGGGGGGGGTTGGCTTCAGATAAAGAGTGAGGTGTCTATATTTGAGGGACTTTAGCGAAATTGAGATATATATGGTCAATAGTGTGTGCACTCATGGTTGATCAATTTGTTTCACAGTTTGGACTATGAAATAACGATACTTTTGAACATGCGTGATATACCTTGAAGTACCAGAATTACAAACGTAAGATTGGAATTTTGGAATTCGACTCCATCATTAGCTTTTGTAATTCATTTAAATGGAGGTACATTTTTTAAGCCGGGATTTCGTGATTTCAGTTTCATATATCAAACTTAGAGATATACATATACGGGCATGTTCAAACTTTATAATCATCCACTTTATTCATACACATACACATTTTTTCTTTTGTCATCATATTTAGGATAAACACATTTGGAATTTCATTTGAATTGGACCGTATGACGGTATTTGCTTGTACTAGCTCAATGATCCATATTTGAATTGAATGGACAATCTAAGTTTCGGGTTGGAGACATTGATTTTCAAAACTTGCACTTTTTTTGCGTGCAAAACAAATAAATTCTTGGCCATGATATCATAGTCGGTCGTACAAGAGCAGGACACTTAATTTCAGGCGCCAAAAGCTTTCAAACTTCCCGCTCACATCGAAATATCTCGCGCCCGAAAGTTTAGCCCTGCGATATTCCTGTTTTACCCCTGCCACATGAACGGAAAAAGGCTGCTTTGGTAACTCCATTGTTTTCCCCTCTTTGCCCCCAACATTCTTCCCCAGAGCCCCTCCCCTTCCCCTCCCCGACCCCCAACCACGGCAAGCCGCTGAATCTAGTCCTCCGCCGCAGCGGTGGACCTCACACCCCGCCGGATCTACCTTCCGCACCTTGGAACCCCCAACTGCCAACTCACCACTTCACCGGAGCCGCTTCAGCGTCTGGCTTGTCCACCGCTCCAGATCTCCTTGACCGCCATCATGGTCCACCGCACCGAATCTGCTTAACCGGCGCGCTTGTCCGCCACAGTGTAGGCCCTTCACTGACTCCCTCGTCCGCCGCAACAGATCCGCCTCACCGAAAGCACTATACACCGCGCCCGCCGACTGCATCGTCCACTACACTAGACCCGCTCCACGGGCGCCATATTCAACTCCACCGGCCCTGCTTTACTGACGCCGCAGCCTCATTAGGTTATTTCGATTTGTACTCCTTCGGTTTTTCTCTTCTTTATCGTGGAACTGTTCACTTACCACAGATGAGCTTTCTTGTATGTCGATAGGCGCCGCAACCGAAGCACCGGAGCCGCTTCAGCAACGGCGACAGCCGGCCCAAACTCAACCGCAACACGAGCACCATCGACGATCCTTAGCTATCAAGTATGACAACGATACCCATACGCCGCCGAGAATCAGGTACTATTATCCAACGACCGGCGCCTACATTCACTTTCTTAGCATAAGCACCACACCTTTGAATTTCTTCAGGGCATCATTCAATTTTTCATGACACGCGTTATTCTGCTTGCACCTGTAGGGCCATACTTCTGGCAGTGAACATGTTACATGTGCTAAATTACAAACCAGTGCACATATAGTTACAATGCTTTAGTTTTGTCCTAAGTATTACTGTACTTCCTAGATATCACTGCCTGCTATTTTACTTCTTGCATGCTATATTTATGATAATGGTGTTGTGCGGATGCCACCTGTTGGTTCCATCAGACTGCTTCATGTTCTCTATGCTTAATTACACATCAGCAAACTAGCATGTGGTTCCGCTGCTTTTTGTTCGTTTTACCCTACATTTTCTGATGCTAGCTATTACATCACTGCTCCGAGCCTCTGTTCATTACTTTTTTGTGTGTTCTTGATCTTCCCAAGTTTCATGACTAATTTGATGCTTCTATTAATTATGGAGCTGCCAACCCCATCAAGTAAAATATTTGTTCTTTTGGAGCTGGCACCTCGAACAAGCATAAAAATAGAGTGAAGCACATATATTGTCGTGTAAGCACACACCCTTCTTTCATTAGTTTAGATGAACCATTGATGATCAATTCGAACCAGTGCATGCGATTACAATTAATTTTACCTAAATAGAGGGTGCAGAATAAACTACAACAACTAGATTTGCAACCACAGGATGCTGACGATATCTTCAAAGAACATTGCAACAACAGCGAGGCTTCACAGCAACATATGGTAAGCTAGTGTGTTTTAGTACATGTGAAATGTAATGTGTGTGCGGTGCTTTCGTGGCTTGTGCGCTCAACCTGTAATCCTACAGAATTACAAATAGTTCAGTTGTCTGCTTTGCTGTATTGCTTGATTCGAATGCTTGTTTGTTACTTGTTAGGCTATACCTGAGTTGGTCAATATGTCAGCAATGTCTGCTGTACTATCGTAAAGAAATGCATGCCTAGTTCATTTGAGTCCTTAACTTTTCCTCTGAACTTCATCACAAGACTGTCTTCGTAGTTTATATGAGACCACACTGTTAAGTGCTTTCTTAGATTATTTCAACTGCTTAGATGCCTTGGCAACTTAAATATAGCGGTGGTACACTCCCTTTCAACTAGGGATGTCAACTGGGTCCCATGTAATCCTGATTAAAGTCCACTAGTGGTATGATAGTTCAAAATAGTTTTTGTTTTTTGAGGAAAATGAACTAGGGAGCTAGCAAGAACTAACTAGATGGGACTAGAGGATGTCGTTTATTTGCCACTTACATCCCTAGTTTCATCTTACCATTTTAATTTCTTTTCGTCTGATGCTTCTTCGAACCATTTAAATATAGCTTGCCATGCTCAGCAATAATTCATATGTCGTTTACCATGTAAGCTTACTACCTGGATCATGTGATAACTATCTCTTACTTATGTCCAGCAGAAACCTTTCAGGATGCCGTTCACACTAGGACACAATGTACAACCCCAGAATCTATTTGTGGAAGTAGTGCGCCATCCATGTTACCAGATGGTAGCAATTCAGAGGCAACACCGCCGGAGAGCAGTCTGAGCACAGATATTATAGTTCTTGAGGCTCTACTAGAGGCAGAAAGAGATGGTGTGGCTGCCATGAATGAGGCAATCTTGATCTTGAGGCTAGAAACTATGCAATTAGCTGCACGCATTATGCAAGCAACCCAAGAATTGGAGGAAGTAAGAATGTTGCATTTGAAGACGAAGGAGGTCCTGCTGTTTCTGCTATCTGAAACCCAGGGTAATCCCAATTCTTCTTTTGATACCAGTTGAAATTGTCATTAGATTATTGTACTTGCATGTTGTGTCATGTCTCTGAATGGATTATGTTGTAAGACCCCCTATGTTGTCCATGTGTTGTAATGATCCGAATTTTTTAGGCGAGGTAAACCTCAGTACTTGTATGATTGACATAAGGTGAACTGTTTTTCGTGTGAGCATATTGTATTGGATGAAATAACTGTTTGACTCAAAGTGTATCCAACCTACTGAATTCGAAGATCATGGCATTTCTAAATCATAATCATATATAAAGGTGGAATAAATCTTTGTCATGGTTTTGAAGAAATAAATAACAAAACGTAGAATTATATATGGATATACGTAATCAAATACACATTGGTTTTGAATGTTTTGAAGAAATAAATAACAAAACGTAGAATTATCTATGGATATTCGTAATCGAATACAAATTGGATTTGAATTTAGTTGCCAGGGCCGAGGGTAAACGTGAATGCTAATTCTCCCAAGTTTTGAACGAAGTGGCTAAACACCCACTATCATTTGTGGGCTGCCCGAAGCAAGTGTTTGCGAGATGGAAATTACTGTCTACCCCTGAAACTTGATATCCTAATCAACCGGATTTACACTGCTGTTGATAGGGGTAGACTAGTAACTTTAATCAGACGTGACACGACCGCCTCTGAGCCCATTCAGACACAGTGGGCGCCAAACGTGGGCGGCAAAACACATTTGATTCAAGCGCATCCAAAAGACATGTGTCCCTCCCTCCATTTCCCCATTCATACACGGTGGGCGACAAACAAACTCTCCTCGTCTGAAATTGATGTAGGCAAATATTTTAAATAGGGGCAGATGTGTAACTTCCCTCAGATGTGACACAACCGCCCTACCTGTCAGCCCCGTTCATACACTGTGGGCACCAACCACGGGCGGCAAAACATCCTTTCCTCGCCCGAAATCGCTACCGGCAAATATTTGGGAGATGCGAGATTACCGTCCTATCCCCAACCGACGTGATGTTCGAAATTTTAAATGGGGGATAAGTTCGTATCTTTCCCACATTTCAAACAAGCCCGTCCCAAAGTTTGAGATCCCCCTTCCCCTCCATTTCCCCATTCATACACCGTCGGCGCCACAACAACCTCCCCACTGCAGCCAGCCTCCTCTGTCCGCCACCCCATCCTCCACCTTGCCGGAGCCACTACCCCTACCCCGTCGTCCACTGCAAGAGATCAACGTCTCTCATCCATGGCGCCGGACCAGGATCCTTTCATCGCGTCCTCTCGCTTCATCGACGCTGTCGTCCACCTTGCCATTCCCGCTCCTGCGACCGCCTCATCCACGGCAACAGGATTTATCCACCGACCCGGCCGTCTGCCGTCTAAAGTCTTCTTCCGCGCCGCCGACAGCCATCGCACCCGCAGCACCCTCAACGTATCAGCAGGGGCCTACACGGCGTCGCAAGAGAGGTGGTACTCTTCCATATGTTCTTAAGTTATTGATCTCACCCGGAAAATAGATCGTAAATTGTTTACGGTACTTTTGTTGTCCGTACCAAATCGTAGTGGCTAGTTGAAAGCAAACATTGGTTGTGAAGTAGCTTTGTCCGGTTTGCACCTTCAGATCCGCCATGGCACAATCACTATACTCGTAAAGCTTATGGTTTCCCCCCTTTATATTCACTACCATCATCGTAGGTGCTTCGTGTCGTGCTAGCATTGCTCCTCAAGACCTCAACCCATCAAGCGAAACAACATGCCACTCATAATTCCAAAGCTTAGGTGTTGAAATACGAATCTGATGATGCTCATATTACTAAAATAGAGAACGTTTAATTGGTCACCTAATGTTCCTATATTCGTTTCGAAAAGCATATGCGCCACCCACTGGTCCAGCTAGTTCCACTTTCCTGATTTTACTCTTGATGCTTAGGGTTTTCCCCTTTTATCTACTCTACTATGATCTGCGTAGGTGCTTTCTGTCGTACTAGCATTACTCCACCCTTCAAGCTAAACAACACAACACTCAAAATTCCAAAGCTTAGTTGTTCAAATATGATTGTGATATGATACTGATATTAGTTAATAGACACATTTAATTGGTTAGCTGAAGGTCCCACTTGAGTTTCCAAATGCATGTCGCGACATATAGAGAGATAGCAGAATTGCATTTCTTTGTCACTTGTTGACTGTACTTTCTTGTCCATACCAAACCTTAGTTGTTATTTGAAAGCAAACATCGGTTGCTAACTACCCTTTGCGTGGTTTGCAGCTTCAGATCTACCATCCCACTGCCACGGTCAACACTATACTCATCATGCTTATGGTTTCCCCATTCTATGATGACCACGATCAGCCTACGTGGTTGGTGTCGTAATAGCACTGCTCCACCCATCGAGCTAAACAAGCTTAGTTGTACAAATTCAAATCTGATATTATGCTGATATTAGTAAAACTGAGAGATGTTTAATTGGTCAGCTAAATGTTCCTACTTTAGTTTCGAAATGCATGTGAGCCACATATGGAGAGACCGGAAGGAATAGTATTTCTCTGTGTGCTCTGGTTCATCATGGGTGGGTAACAGACATTGTATAGAAAGACTTGTAATATCTTCAATCTGCTTGCTCTTCTGCTCTTCTTTAAGATGATCCTATTCTCTTCTTTAATAAGTATGTTCCTTGTTGGGAAGAGTAGCAGAGACATTTGTGGTCGACTAGTCAGGTCGAGTTGTTCTCCCTTAGTATATTTTGAATCTGTTAGGTCAGGTCGACTTGTTCTTCTTTAGTATATGTTGAAGCCGTCATCTTTGAAGTATCATCACTTCTAGAGCTCTCATATTTTGAGTAGTAGGCCACATTATATTAATGCACACACCAAATTACAGCATGCATGGCATCTCTCAGAAGAATTGCAGAGATAGCACAAAGGGGTTTATAGGGAGGCAGTATTGGATTAGAATCACTTCTGCATTACAAAGATAATCTCACTTGTTTTTATGTTTTCATGCATGTCAGGTATTGAACATTATCAAAATGAATATGAGAATGGGCGCACGAGAGGAATATTGCGGAACAATCCACTAGCTAACAAACTTGGCATGGTGGAGGATGGCCTATCTTATTCACCCATCAAGGTGCTTGCTCTAACTTGGCAAGGTTGTATTGGTCGCACATATTTTGCATCTGACCTCTTGCATTACTTCTACTTTGTTACACCACCATCTGCTTAGTTTAAGCATCATATATGAGTATATGCCATACCTATCCATTTTCTGTACCTATTCCATGTGGCGTCATACTATGTTTTTCCAGTCAAATGTTGTTCTTTCGTAATAGATGTCCAAAAGGAAGAGGGTGAGTGCAGATCCTCAAGGAGTACAAACTAGGTATTTGGAAAAGGTAGTGATACCTATTAAATCAGATAGATCAGCAGCCACATAAAACATAGGCCCAACTGTACCACACTTTACCCCTACTCCACTAGCCAAACCCCTATTAAAACTGCTGAGAGCCCAGCGTCAGGTACTGTCTATGATATCAATTCAAAATTTGAACTCCTAAATTTCTGCATGTACCTTACCTTCTCTCTTGTATGAAAACTAATTTCAGATGAATCTCCTTGTCAAAGGATCATAGGATCTCACAACAATACTGGGCACTGCATTGCTCTTGTCAGTACCTCTTGCCCTTTGTTAGCATATTTACACTCATTGCTGTTTGATTATATGGCATCACTGTAAGTGTTTGCTTCTTTATCCTCCCTTTGCTTGAAATTATAATATCTATATTTACTCTTAGATAAATGTAGAATTAACACAATGGTTATGAAGTTTTGGATTGCTCATGTAACTACCTGTTGTCATGTACTCCCTCTGTATTGAATTAATTGTTGATCAATTGGATGTATTTAGAACTTAATAGTGCTAGATACATCCATTTGAGCGACAAGTAATAACAGACGGTGGTGGTATTACTATACTTGCATTGCGAGATAGTTGATTGTCTAGCATTACTCTACATCTTATCTGCCCTGCCCTCCACTTTCTCCAAATTATCATATCTACATTTACTCTTACCAAAATGTTGAATAAACCCAATGCCACTGCACATGTTGATGTATGCATTCCTCTTGTCAGTACCTTTTGCCTTGTAACGCTGCACTTAATAATTGCTATTTGATTATGTATCATCAGTCTGCACCTGAGCTTCATTATCCTCTGTTTCTTCCAATATTATTTGATCTATATTTACTCTTTGCAAAATGTAGAATAATGGCAACGCTTATAAAGAAGTTTCTTTGGGGAATTTATTGAATTATCCTTCCATCAACATGGAGAAGGGCTTTGTCCAGCCCGTGTTAACATGTAATGTAAGTTCATCCTTATCAAGCCTTCAAACTTTGTTCTAGTATAGATTTGGATAGGCATCATTTCCTCCACTACTGTTTACTTTGCCGTTTACATTTGATTGGATGTTTGCAAAAACTACCAGTTTTCAATTGTAGTTGTAAAAACATGTTCCTTATGCAGAACAGATCCATTTATTTGCTTATATAATTGTGAAACCTGTTACGTGTCTCCTTGTTTCTCTTTCAGAGTCGTATCTCTTATGCCAGGCAGAACTTTAGGGAAGGTAGTGAGCCAAACCATCTTGAAGAGAGCGAGATGACCCCAAGGTCCTGTCTTGATGAAGACTATGAGTTGAAGCTACTCACCAGCAGCTGTGAGACAACCTTTCTGCAGTCGCTGCCTCAATCAGCTCGACTTCTTCAGTCTCAACTTAAAGCGGAAAGGGTTGCTTCAGCTCAACTCTGACTTGAAGTCAAAGATGCAATGAAGATGTCAAAGGACTGCCTTGTGCACTATGGTGCTATATAGCTAGGGATGGAGCATCTAAGGTTGACACAACAGAGGTCTCATCAGCTTTGTTCGGCTGCTTGCTGGGCCCGTCCTCGCCAGGCCTAGTGCCTTCTAAAGTGCTCTCCATTTTGTATATTCTTTTGTCGGCGCATTTATATGCACTGGTGGCGACCTTTGATGCCCAGTTTACGTAATCCACGGTCACATTGCGCTTTATTATCACCGGCAACGAACTTTGATTCCCAGTGGATGTAATATGTCGTAATTTCTTTATTGTATAGTCTAGGTTTATTCTTGCTCGGTATGTTGTAATTTAGGCCGGAAGGTTCAGTGGATCTCAGTTGTCGGTCTTCAGGCCGGCCCGTTACACATATGGGCCAAAACATGGGCCTCTAATCATCTTGGGCCATTAGCAGGTCTAAACCTATAGTAGTTTCCCGTCTTTAATAGGCTGAGTAAAGTTCTGGCCAGCTGGGCCAGAGAATACCATGGGCTTTTAATAGGCTAAAAGCTAGATTGGGCTAGCATTGAGATGAAAAATTCACGGGCCAATACAGGCCGAAACAGCCTAAGGCCCAAATTTGGCCCAAATAGGACGAGTAGTTAACACGCCAAAATATATCTCGGGCCTGTTTGGCCCAATAAAATTATGGGCTTTAAGCAGGCCAGTATCCACGCGGGCCATAGGCCCAAAAGTGTCATGGGCTATTATCAGATGGGCTGTAAGCAGGCCGGATTCAACGCGGGCTGTAATTAGGCCCAACTGTTACACGTGCCATTAACAGGCCCATACGCCAGTTGGGCTGAAATTTATCCATGAAGACTACGGGCCGTTAAGAGGCCTAAAGTTACTTAGGACAAGAAATAGCCCAGTTTCTGCATGGGCTGTTCAATGGCCTAAAGTTAAACCGGGCCGACAACGTCCCAGATGCACGACGGGCCGCTAACAGGCCGAAACTATTATTAGGCCAAACTGGTAAACGGGCATTTAACAGGCTAAAATACAAACCTATCTTAGAATGGGCCCAAAAGAACAGTAGCCTGTTAACGGGCCTGATCCGATATGGGCCATAATTTGGCCCAAAACACGGCAGGTTGTGAACATGCCTGATCTAATATGGGCCTCAATTTGACCGAAAACATGGTAGGCTGTTAACGGGCTAGCCCACTAGTGTCTGAAAAAACATGGTGGGCCTTTAGCTAGGCCGTCCCATTATGGTCTGCAAAATCTTGTGGGCCTTTAGCTAGAACGGCCCATTATGGTCTGCAAAATCTTGTGGGCCTTTAGCTAGGACGACCCATTATGGTCCACTAAATCTTGTGGGCCTTTAGTTGGGCCAGCCCATTTAATCCTTATGGGCCACTTTTGGGTCGGTCCACGTGTCAACATATCATAGGCGCATCTCGCCCATTGGATGAGTGACACATGTGCCAACCCGGAGCTGACACGTGGTTCCGTCGGCCAATAAGAATTTTACACGTGGAAAATCGGCATTGGTCGTGGCTGTTAGCGGGTTATCGGATCCAAAACCGGACCCGATAGCTTAACAACGACCCGTTACGATGGATGCCATGTGTCGGTCACCCTTGACGAAAGCACTTCCATGATGAGGCATTTATCATCATGGAAGTGGACACTTCCGTGATGATAATTTTGGTAATGTCATGGAGCACTTCTACGACAGCACATGTATGACTATCTTGATTCTGTCATAAAATCGTCATGGATGTACATGCATGACACAAAACATGGCCTACTATGACAAACACGTATCATCACGGAAGTGTATTTTTTTGTAGTGTATGAATGATGCTTATGATGATGCTAGTACCTTGCTTGATGATAATGTGCCACTAGGTGAATTTCTTGATGAACAAATTGCTAGAGTAAGACAACATGATACTGTTGAAACTGATGATGAGCTTGAAACTGAAAATCTTGAAACACCTATTAGAACTAGCCCTCCTAGGTATGAATTGCCTAAGGTACCGGAAGGTTATGTTATGGGTGAGGAGGCAACTAGAGATATTCTTGCTTGTAAGGATAGAGTTGATCTAGAGAAATTATTATGAAAGTATAAAGAGAAATCTTTGAATGCTAAAATGAAATGTGATCCTAAGTTTGCTACTTCACCTATCTTTATTGATGATAAGGATTATTAATTCTCTGTCGACCCAGAGTTAATTACTTTGGTTGAATCTGATCCTTTCCATGGTTATGAAACTGAAACTGTTGTGGCACATCTTACTAAGTTGAATGACATAGCCACCCTTTTTGCTCATGATGAGAAAATTCACTATTACTATATTCTCAAATTATTTCCGTTCTCATTAAAGGGTGATGATAAAGCTTGGTACAATACTCTTGCTCCTGGTTGTGTGCGTAGTCCCCAGGATATGATTTATTACTTCTCTGAAAAATATTTCCCTACTCATAAGAAACAAGATGCACTACTAGGAAAAGGCTAATTAGTGGCGCACCTGTTTTGGCCATTAATGGCGCACTATAGGTGCGCCACTATTACCACGCCACTAGTAAAAAATACTAATGGCGCACCAGAGGTGCGCCATTAGTATTGCAAGTAACAGTGGCACACCTTGTAGTGCGCCATTACTATTGCTACAGGTGCGCCACTGGTAACTTTTTTTTTGATTTTTTTTGATTTTTTTCTAAATTTTGAAGGCGGGAAAATAGTAGTGGCGCACCGTCTAACCCCCACTGTGCGCCATTGCTATTTTTGAATTTTGAATTTGGATCTGGATCGCGATTTTTTTGCCCTTTTTTTGCTCATTTTTTATTTTGCACGATATTTTTCAAATTTTGTTCTCGTTTTTGGATCTTGTACGTTCTTTTGTCGGAGAGGAGTTCGCCGGAGAGGAGGGTCGAGGTCACCGGAGAGGAGGAGGAGGTCACCGGAGAGGAGGGAGGAGAAACCGTGAGGGGAGGGGAGGAGAGGAGGGAGGAGGAGCTCACCGGAGAGGAGGGAGGAGGAGATCACCGGAGAGGAGGGAGGAGGAGCTCACCGGAGAGGAGGGAGGAGGAGCTCACCGGAGAGGAGGGAGGAGAAACCGTGAGGGGAGGCGAGGAGAGGAGGGAGGAGGAGGTCGCCGAAGAGGAGGAGGAGGAGGAGGTCGCCGGAGAGGAGGAGGGGAGTATGGTGGAGGATCGGAGGGGAGGAGGAGATGGAGTGGAGGAGAGGTGGAGTGGAGGAGAACAATGAAGAGGTAAGGAGGAGAGGACCCTGCCCAGCCATATATACGGCATAGTAATGGCGCACCGTGGGCAGGTGCGCCATTACTAACTTTTTTTTATTTTTTTTGATTTATTTTGAATTTTGAAGGCTGGAAGATAGTAATGGCGCACCATGGGCAGGTGCGCCATTACTAACTTTTTTTTTATTTTTTTTGATATAGTTTGAATTTTGAAGGCGGGAAGATAGTAATGGCGCAACATGGGCAGGTGCGCCATTACTGAGTTTGATTTTTTTTGAATTTTTTTGCCTCTCCAGATCTTAAAAGCCCCGTAACTTTTTTCTGTTAGGTTTTTGGGGATTCTGAAAATCTTGAACGGGGTTCCCCGGATTCAATTCGTATGTAACTTTTCGAGTAGATGATTTTTCATATAAAAAACTTTTTCATCACAGTTCGTATGCAAAAGTTATGCCCATTTTACAAATTCTCGAGAGATTTTGCAAAAAAGCCGACAATTCATGTTTGTAAATTTTGCTAACAACTAGACCACATATCACATGGGAATCTTATTTTCTTTTATTTTTTTGACATTTCTATCATTTTCTTTTATTTTTTTTGAAACTGAAAAGGCGGTCCCGGGAGGGGGTGCATTTGGTGAATTTTTTGTAAGGCTCAGATAGTAATGGCGCACCATGGACAGTGCACCATTACTAGTTTGAACTAGTAATGGTGCACTGTACCCTGGTGCGCCATTACTAGTTTTGAAAAAAAAAAGTAAAACAAAATTTGTTAGTAGTGGCGCACAAAGTGTGTGGTGCGCCATTACTAGTTAAAACTAGTAATGGCGCACTGTGCCTTGGTGCACCATTAATAGTTTTGGAAAAATAAAAAAAATTGTTAGTAATGGCGCACCGTGTGTGTGGTGCGCCATTAGTAATGAGGACACTAATGGCGCACCTGTATATGGTGCGCCACTGCTATATAGCAGTGGCGCACCACATACATGGTGTGCCATTAATGTCCATATTAGCTATAGCCCTTTTCCTAGTAGTGATGCCTTACAAGAAATATTTAACTTTGCGCAAATTGAAGAAGAGAGTCTCCCACAAGCTTGGGGGAAGCTTCTCCAATTGCTTAATGCTTTGCCTGATCATCCTCTTTAGAAAAATGAAATACTTGATATCTTCTATAATGGACTAACCGATGCTTCTAGGGATTTCCTAGATAGTTGTGCTGGTTGGGTTTTCAGGGAACGAACTATTGGGCAAGCTAAAGAATTATTGAATAACATATTTAAAAATTATGATGATTGGACTCCTCCTCAACCACCGCTTAAAGCCACTCCGAAGAAGAGGGGTATCTTATATCTCAGTCCTGAAGATATGCAAGAGGCAAAGAAATCTATGAGAGAAAGAGGTATTAAAGCTAAGGGTGTCAAAAATTTACCTCCTATTGAAGAAATACATGGGCTTGATACACCACCACCAACTAAGGTGGTAGAGGTAAATTCTCTAATCAAATTCAATGATAATGATAATCCTCACAATATGCACCCTAGCCAATGCCTTTATGAGTTTGAAAATTACATTAGAAACAAGATCACTTCAATGCAAATGTTATGAAACAGTCGAAATACAATTCTGATATGATAGCTCACTTGAGTGACTTGTTATTTAGAATCTCGAATGATGTTAGAGGTGTGGGGAAGCATGCTTCTATGGTTCAAACACAGTTAGAACAAGTTGCTAAATCTCAAAAATAGTTGTTAGATGAAATAAATAATAATATCATTGACCATGCTGTTAGAGTAATGACTAGAGGAGGTAGGATGACTCATGAACCACTTTATCCTGAGGGACACCCAAAAAGAATTGCACAAGACTCTCAAAAGGTTGACACTGATGCACGTAGTCCTTCTAAAAAGAAAAAGAAGAAGAAAAATGACAGGACTTTGCATGCCTCTAGTGAACCTGAAGTAGAAAAACCTCCTGATAATGAAGTTTCTATCTCTGATGCTGAAAGTCAATATGGTAGTGAACACTCACCTTCTTATAATGAAAAAGATAATAAAACAAATAATAAATAACCAGACAATGATGTTGAGATAGAACCAGCAGTTGATCTTGATAACCCACAATCCAAGAACAAAAGATATGATAAAAGGGAGTTTGTTGCTGGAAAACATGGTAAGGAAAGAGAACCATGGGTTCAAAACCTATGCCCTTTCCACCCAAGTCAACTAAAAAGAAAGATGATGAAGAATTTGAACACTTTGCTGCAATGCTGAGGCCAGTCTTTTTGCGTACTCGCTTGATTGATATCTTAAAAATGCCTCCTTATGCAAAGTACATGAAAGACATCATCACCAATAAGAGAAAAATGCCGAAAGCTGAAATCTCCACTATGCTTGCTAATTACACTTTTAAATGTGGAGTACCTAAAAAACTTGGAGATCCGGTAATACCAACTATACCTTGCTCCATCAAAAGAAATTATGTGAAACTGCTTTATGTGATTTGGGAGCTGGTGTTAGTGTTATGCCTTTCTCTTTATATAAAAGACTTGATTTGAATAAACTCACACCTACTGAAATATCTTTGCAAATGGCTGACAAATCAACTGCCATACCTATCGGTATTTGTGAGGATGTGCCCGTTGTTGTTGCTAATGTTACTATTTTGACTGACTTTGTTATACTTGAGATGCCGGAGGACGACAACATGTCGATTATCCTTGGTAGACCCTTATTGAATACTGTAGGGGCTGTTATTGATTGCAATAAAAGCAAGGTCACTTTTCATATCAATGGTAATGAGCATACGGTGCACTTTCCGAAGAAACAATTCCAAGTGAATGGCATTAATGGTATTGAAAAATCCCCGACAATCACTATTAGAACTTTTCAACTACCTCTACCTACTGTCAAAAAGAAATATGAAATGCTTATCGTTGGGGATATTCATATCCCTGTTGAGGTAACTTTGTGATTTACGAAATTTCTTCGGTTTCATGCTAATCGAAAGTGGTCTCCTAATAAGACTTGATCAACCTTATTAATGGATCATTTTTGAGAGGTATGCAGTTGATGAATTTAGTGAGAAATACCTTCTGTCCCTACCTTTTGTTCTCTATTTTTATTAGTTAAATAAAATAAAATAAAATACCATGTTTTGTCTGATTTCTGAATTTTCCGTGCAATAAAAAAATGACCCAAAAATAAAAGTCCTCAGAATGCTCTGAAAATTTAATACAAAATTTTTCTGAATATTTAAGAATTTCTGGTGCAAATAATATTAGAGGGAGGTGCACCAAGTGGGCACAACCCACCTGGGCGTGTCAGGACCCCCAGGCGCGCCCTGGTGGGTTGTGGTCCCCTCACTTATCTCTTCATCCCACATCACCACTTACCTCCAGAAAAAATCACCATTGCTCTCTCTCTCTCTCTCTCTCTCTCGTGTTCTTGCTGTGGAACCTGCGGATTTCGATCTCTTTGCTCGAAGCTCCGTTTCTGAAACTGTTTCAGGGGGTTGTTGCTTGGTATGTGACTCCTTCGTTTTTCCAATTAGTTTTTGCTTTAGTGGTTTATATTTTGAATAATTAGCTACTTTTGGTGATGCTGTAGATGAGCTTGCATGTTGAATTCTTAGAGTTTTAAGTAGTTTGCATGCTTGCTATGGCCTCTATGCATACCTATGAGTAGTTGATATCAATCTTGTAAAGTTTTTTTGATAAATTTTTGTGACCCAAAATTTTTCAAAAAATTGTACGCGAATATGACGAACCTCTTTGGAAGGAGTTCTTCGAGGAGGAGATCCTCGGAGGCATCTTCTAGTAGCAGCTCCGCTCGTCAGTCTTATGTTGAGCCAAGTGAAAGTTCCATATGAGATGCCGCCACCAAACCATGCTTATGGCCATGCAACGATTATATGGTGAGTGTGGGCATTAAGGAAGAATTTGAGCAATATGTTCACAATGCCGAGCTCGGTCCCTACATTGCAGATAAGTGCAACCAACATCTCACTCTCACTGAATCATTTGTCAAAGAATTTAAATTCCATCCCTGTGAGTCTAGGGTGTCATTTAAACTGTATGAAAATCCATTTACCATATCTTTAGAGAGATTTACTCACCACTTCAAAATCCCATTCTGGGGTTCGCTTGACGGACCACCAAGATCTGAGTTTCAAACATTCTTGACTAGTCTTTGCTATGGGAGACTAGGGGAGTGACGCAAGGTAGAATAAAGAGCATTCATTTTCCCGCAATTCAGTACTTTGCATTATTCAATGGAAAATGTATTGTAGGTAAACAAGATTGTAGTACACTTTGTGCTCCAGACTTGAGCCTCATACGCACCGCTCTCATCGGTGATAGAAGTTATAATCTTGGAGCGATTGTTGCACACAGGTTGCAACACAACGCTAGTAGTGGTTATTTCTATGGTGGAATTTATGCCACACGCTTAGCAAGAGAGCAGGGTGTTTCACCTTTGCCCTATGACCCTATTTTACCCACGCAGTATTTAGACTTTGATGCTATGAAACGTCATAAGATCCTTAGAGGTGAACCCCATAATTTCACCTATAAATTGTTGTTTAATCAAAGTTCCGTTGTGCACACATATTTGCCTGCGCCTGCTCTCTTTGATGTTCATAGTACGGGAAGATATTTTGTTCCTGAGAGCGAGGTCTGAGCTCATAACACGGTGGTTGTGGCCGCACGGCAAGACGAGGCATCCGCACCGAGAGCCTCCATGAGCTATCACCCCGATCACTATGCAGGCTACTTACTGATTACCAAGTTAGGCGAAAAGCCTAAGCTTGGGCGAGTACGTATTTCTCACCGACATTGCATTCATGTTCACACATTTCATTTGTCGGTGTTCACACTTTTTCATTGTATCATCCATATTAAATTTATTTTCTCGCTTTCTTATTGTGTGTTTGAAAAACTTTGAGAAAATCCAAAAATATATTTCCTGCTTCTTTTTGATTTTTCCTTCTAGTGTAGTTAGCTGTAGTATCTAAAAAGAAAACCCAAAAAGATTTCTTTGTTCTTCTTTTACTTGTTGGGAGCTTTCCCGTGGAAATCGTTTTTCTCGTTTTTGTATTTCCCTTTTATCTGCTTGTTCAAGAAAAACCAAAAACTCCAAAAATATTTCAGTGTGTTTCTCTAAAATTCTTTTCTTTTTATTGAGTCATACCAAGGAGAAGACCACGATGAAAATATTGAGTGGCTCTCATATGCATTATTGTTGATCTAACAGAGAGCCCATATTACCTTGTCTTCTCCTTTTGAATAAAATGTTTGCAGATTCCATCTTAGTCCACGACACTCTTATTATTTTAATATTGTTTAGTCGTGCAAGTTAAAGGCAATAATGATGATATTTAATGAACTGGTCGTGGCAGAGAGAAACGGGTATGAACTCAACTTGTTCTGTTATTGTAAATATGTTTAACCTAGTATCCATGATTCAGCCCATTATGATTAAACATGTTTGCAATGACAATTAGAGACTATAGTTTCTCATGCCATGCATAAGTAGCTAGGAGTGGATAATGATTTATCTTGGATGTCAACATTGCGTTAAAATGATTGTGATGTAGTATGATGATATGGTATCCTCCTCTGAATGTTCGGGTGGCTTGACTTGGCACATGTTCATGCATGTAGTTGAATCAAAACCAAAATAGCCTATATGATATTTATGTTCATGGTGTTCATATCCTACTCATGCTATTGTCCAATGTTACTTATGCATAATGCATGTTCATGACCGTTGTTGCTCTCTAGCTGGCCGCCTCACAACCTATTTGCTAGCCTTCACCTGTACTAAGTGGGAATTCTGCTTGTCCATCCAAAACCTAAAACCCAAGTAATTCCAGATGACTCCACCATACCTACCTATATGCGGTACTACCCTGCCGTCTTAAGTAAATTTGCATGTGCCACCTCTAAAAACTTCAAATAAATGTCCTTTTTGTGTGCCTGGATTGTTCATAGTGCGACAGGAGGTAGTCGGTATCTTTCATGCTAAGCGGGTTATTCTTAGGTTGAGTGTTTATTCACTCGCCATTGCACGAGAAAGGGGCGGTAATAGGGATGCCCAGTCCCAAACTGCAAAAAGAATTGAGCTTACAAATAATCAAACAAAAACTCCTACGGAGTAATAACCTTTACTTTATCGCTTGGGAACCGCCTCTAATGTGTTTAGCGTGGAAGATATTGATAGCTGATGGTCGCGAAGTAAACAAGAAGGGTGCATTTCTCAAAATATCATTTACCTCTGTTTTAAAAACTTGAGCTCTGGCACCACTGCAAATCACTGCTTCCTCTGCGAAGGGACTATCTATTTATTTTTATGTTGTGTCATCACCCTCTAAAATAAGCGCCAGAACCTGAGAGCACTGCTGTCATGCTTATGCATTGTGTGTAGCTAATGTTGGGTGCATCATGACTGGATCTTTTCTACCATGAATTACCATTTTTAGTCGCTGCTTGAACTTTGGAGGTGCTGTAACGCCCGGATAATTAAGCTACAGTAATCCCACGCTAATGATGCCACGTCACCACGGTTACTGTTGTTAACCTCGCGATGATTCGAAACCGTTTCAAAATTTAAATTCAAATTAATGTCAATAATAAAAGTTTTCAAAAATTTAAATAAAAAGTTCGGTGGGTGCCAGATATTGCACTGATAATTATTGTGGAGAAAACATATTTTTAGAAAATGCCTAACTATTTTAAAATGATGTAAAACAGAAAAGAAAATAAATAAAAAGAAAAGAAAATGCAACAGAGAAAACAAACAAAAAAAAGAAGAAAGGAGGAACCCCCCTCCCCCCACTGGACCCTGGCCCAACTGCCCCCCCCACTGGAACCTGGCCCAACTGGGCCAAACCCCAAGCCCAACCGGCCGCCCCACTCCTTATCCACTCCCCCCCACTCACCACTGACGGCCACCCACTCCCCCCCGAAATATCTCCTCCTCCCTTCCCCGATCCAGATCGGGATCGAGGGGAGACCACCGTCGCCATCGCACTCGACCCCGCCGCCGCCTGGACGCCGCCGGAGCACTCCCCCGCCGGCCTGCTTCCCCTTCCTCCCTTGCGTGCGTCGTCCCCGACCCCCTCTTCAACCCCCGCTGCCTAACCCCTACGGCCACCGTGAGCCTCCTCCCTTCCCCTCTCTATTGCCGGCACCGGCGACCTCCCGTGGCCGTGCCCCGCACGCGCTCACCCCGCGCCACCCTGCTCCGCCGTGGCCCTCGTGCCCCGCTACGGCAACCCCCTCCCGCCATGGTCACGGCCCCGCCCTTCCCCGGGCAGGCTACGGGCGCCCATCGCCCACGCCCCACCACGGCGCGCTTTGCCTTGCCGGCGCCGTGCCGTTGGCCGCGCCTGGGCTCGTCCCTGGCCTCGCCCGCACGCCCGCCGCTCGGCTCCGCCCCTACCTCTCACTGCCCTGCCTCGCCGGGCCTCTTCCCCCTCGCCCAGGCTCGCCGTCGCCCGCACCATGTGCCTCCGTCGAGCTCCCCGAACGCGCCCGCTCCTTGCACCGGTCGCGCCCCGCACCGGGCTCGCCCTGCGCCGGCCATGGCCGGCGCCGTGCCCCGCCGTGCCCGCCAGCGCCCACGCCCGCGTGCCCCTGGGCGTGCGCCCGAACGGGGCGCGCCCGTAACCCGTTGCCCGCACCCCTGTATGGCCTCTGTGCCACTGAACAGAGGGGCCCACGCCCCAGAACGAATTAAAAAAATGATTAAAATAATAATAATAATTAATTAAGATAATTAATTAACTTATTTAATCATGTTAATATTAATTAATTAAAGTTAATTAATCCTAATGAATTAATCTAATTAACCTGTTAGTTTAATTAAACAGAATTAGTTTAATTAAACCCTAATTAACCTAACAGAGTACGACACGTGGGTCCCACTGGACCCACGCGACAGTTTGACCCAGTCAACCCCTGTTGACTGCTGACGTCAGCATGACATCATGCTGATGTCATAAATCCATTTTCGAATTAATTTAAATAATTAGTTAAATTCCAGAAATTAATAAAATCTTTAGAAAATCATATCTTTTAATCCGTAACTCGGATTAAAATATTTTCAACATGAAAGTTGCTCAGAACAACGAGACGAATCCGGATACGCAGTCCGTTCGTTCACCACACCTCCCTAACCTATCGAACTCGCAACTTTCCCCCTCCGGTCCATCTGTCCGAAAACGCCAAACATCGGGAATACTTTCCCGGATGTCCCCCCCCTTCGCCGGTACCACCTACTGTCGCGTTAGGACACACCTCGCACTGTTCATTGTCATGTCACGCATCGTCATGCTTATGTTTGCATTGTATTTACTGTTTCTTCCCCCCTCTTCTCTCCGGTAGACTACGAGACCGACACTGCTGCTGCCCAGTTCGACTACGGAGTTGACGACCCCTCCTACTTGCCAGAGCAACCAGGCAAGCCCCCCCCTTGATCACCAGATATCGCCTATTCTTCTCTATACTGCTTGCATTAGAGTAGTGTAGCATGTTACTGCTTTCCGATATCCTATCCTGATGCATAGCCTATCCTTGCTACTACTGTTGTTACCTTTACGTACAATCCTACATGCTTAGTATAGGATGCTAGCTTTCCATCAATGGCCCTACATTCTTGTCCGTCTGCTGTGCTATACTATCGGGCCGTGATCACCTAGGCGGTGATCACGGGTATATACTTATATACTATATACATGACACATGTGGTGACTAAAGTCGGGTCGGCTCGTAGGAGTACCCGCAAGTGGATCCTTGTGGCGGAGCGACAGGGCAGGTTGAGACCGCCTAGGTGAGAGGTGGGCCTGGCCCTGGTCGGCGTTCGCGGATACTTAACACGCTTAACGAGATCTTGGTATTTGATCTGAGTCTGGCCATTTGGTCTATACGCACTAACCATCTACGCGGGAGTAGTTATGGGTATCCCGACGTAGTGGTATCAGCCGAAGCTCTTTTGACGTCAGCGACTGAGTAGCGCGCGCCACATTGGACCGTAAGCTCACGCTTGTATTAAGGGGGCTAGGTCTGCTTCCGGCCGCGTACGCAACGTGCAGGTGTGCATAGGGCGATGGGCCCAGGCCCCTGCGCACATAGGGTTAGACCGGCGTGCTGACCTCTCTATTGAGCCTAGGTGGGGCTGCGACGTGTTGATCTTACGAGGCCGGGCATGACCCAGAAAAGTGTGTCCGGCCAAATGGGATCGAGCGTGTTGGGTTATGTGGTGCACCCCTGCAGGGAAGTTTATCTATTCGAATAGCCGTGTCCCTCGGTAAAAGGACGACCCGGAGTTGTACCTTGACCTTATGACAACTAGAACCGGATACTGAATAAAATACACCCTTCCAAGTGCCAGATACAACCCGGTGATCGCTCTCTAACAGGGCGACGAGGAGGGGATCGCCGGGTAGGATTATGCTATGCGATGCTACTTGGAGGACTTCAATCTACTCTCTTCTACATGCTGCAAGATGGAGATGACCAGAAGCGTAGTCTTCGACAGGACTAGCTATCCCCCTTTTATTCTGGCATTCTGCAGTTCAGTCCACTGATATGCCCCTTTACACATATACCCATGCATATGTAGTGTAGCTCCTTGCTTGCGAGTATTTTGGATGAGTACTCACGGTTGCTTCTCTCCCTCTTTTCCCCCTTTTCTTTCTATCTGGTTGTCGCAACCAGATGCTGGAGTCCAGGAGCCAGACGCCACCGTCGACGACGACTCCTACGACACTGGAGGTGCCTACTACTACGTGCAGTCCGCTGACGACGACCAGGAGTAGTTAGGAGGATCCCAGGCAGGAGGCCTGCGCCTCGTTCGATCTGTATCCCAGTTTGTGCTAGCCTTCTTAAGGCAAACTTGTTTAACTTATGTCTGTACTCAGATATTGTTGCTTCCGCTGACTCGTCTATGATCGAGCACTTGTATTCGAGCCCTCGAGGCCCCTGGCTTGTATTATGATGCTTGTATGACTTATTTATGTTGTAGAGTTGTGTTGTGATATCTTCCCGTGAGTCCCTGATCTTGATCGTACACATTTGCGTGCATGATTAGTGTACAGTCAAATCGGGGCGTCACAGGTGCTCTGCATTTATGTTTTGCGGTCTCAGAAAGGGCTAGCGAGATACCATTATTTTCATATTATATCATGATTGTTTTGATAACATGTTGCTGTTTGAGATATCTTATTATTGCTCGCTAGCTGATTATGTCATTGATATGAGGTAATATAATTTTTAGGAGTTATTATCGACATGGTTAGTTATATTATTGGCTGAAAACCTGGGTGCCGTTTAAGCTTATTTATGCAAACAAGAGCAAAAGAGTTCGTAAAAGTTTTTCTTTTTCACTTTTAGTTTATCAATTGAATTGCTTGAGGACAAGCAAAGGTTTAAGCTTGGGGGAGTTGATATGCTCCGTCGTATCTACTTTTCCTAACGCTTTTCCTCTTGTTTTGGACTCTAAATTGCATGATATGAATGAAACTAACCCGGACTGACGCTGTTTTCAGTAGAACTACCATGGTCTTGTTTTTTGTGCAGAAATAAAAGTTCTCGGATTGAAACGAAACTTTGCGAGGAATTTTTATATGAATAAAGATAATTTCTAGAGCCAAGAACCACAGGAGGGGGCACCTGGGTGGGCACAACCCACCAGGACGCGCCACCCCCTCCAGGCGTGCCCAGGTGGGTTGTCCCCACCTGGTGCCCCCGCAGACCCTGAAACCGACGCTATAAATCCTATTTTTAAGAAAAAAATCAGGGAGAAAGAATTATCGCGTTCCACGAGATGGAGCCGTCGTCGTCTCCTGTTCTTCACCGGGAGGCCAGATCTGGAGTCCGTTTGGGGCTCCGGAGAGGGGGATCTTCGATCTTCGTCATCACCAACCCTTCTCCATCGCCAATTCCATGATGCTCCCCACCGGGAGTGAGTATTTCCTTCGTCGGCTCGCTGGTCGGTGAGGAGTTGGATAAGATTCATCATGTAATCGAGATAGTTTTGTTAGGGCTTGATCCCTTGTATCCATTATGTTTTGAGATTGATGTTGTTATGACTTTGCCATGCTTAATTCTTTTCACTTTGGGCCCGGGTGCCATGATTTCAGATCTGAACCATTTATGTTATCACCATTATATCTATGTTCTAGATCCGATCTTGCAAGTTATAGTCACCTACTACGTGTTATGATCCGGCAACCCCGGAGTGACAATAGTCGGGACACTTCCTGGTGATGACCGTAGTTTGAGGAGTTCATGTATTCACCATGTGTTAATGCTTTGTTTCGGTTATCTATTAAAAGGAGGCCTTAATATCCCTTAGTTTCGAATAGGACCCCGCTGCCATGGGAGGGTAGCATGCAAGTTCTTTCCTTAAGCACGCATGACTATTTACAGAATACATGGCTACATTATATTTATGAACTGGAGCTAGTGCCGTATCGCCCTAGGTTATAACTGTCACATGATGAATATCATCCAATGAATCGCCGATCCAATGCCTACGAATTTCTCTTATATTGTTCTTGCTAAGTTACTACTGCTTTCGTTACTGTTGCACTTGCTACAAAATCACTGCTATCACTGTTACCGTTACTATTGTTGCTGCTACTATTATTATCAAAACTATCATTCTACTTTGCTACTGATCACTTTGCTACATATATTTAATCTCTAGGTGTGGTTGAATTGACAACTCAGCTACTAATACATACAAATATTCTTTGGCTCCCCTTGTGTCGAATCCATAAATTTGGGTTGAATACTCTACCCACGGAAACTGTTGCGATCCCCAATACTTGTGGGTTAACACCACCTCCTAAGCCAACCCCGAAGAAGAAAGGTATTCTATTTCCCAGTCCTGAAGATATGCAAGAGGCAAAGAAATCTATGAAAGAAGAAGGTATTAAAGCTGAAGATGTTAACAATTTACCTCATGTTGAAGAAATACATGGTCTAAATGCTCCAGGTAGTAGAGGTAAATTCTCTTTATAGATTTGATGAAGGTGATATTCCTCACAATAAGTCTGCTAGTCAATGCCTGGATGAATTTGATAACTTTATTGTTAAACAAGAAAACTTCAATGCTTATGTTAGTTGACAATTGAAACATAATGCTTATATGCTTGAACGCTCGGGTGATTATATGTGTAGAACTATTAATGATCTTAAACTTATTAGTAAACATGCTTCCATGGGAAAAACTCAAGTAGAACAAGTACTCAAGGCACAAAATGATTTGCTTAATGAGATGAATAATAAGAACAATGATCATGTTGTTAGAGTTATGACTAGAGGTGGTAAAATGACTCAGGAACCTTTGTATCTAGAAGGCCAACCTAAGAGAATTGAGCAAGATCCTCAGAGAATTAATACTAATGCACCTAGTTCATCTAAGAAGAAAAAGAAAACTGATAGGACTATGCATGCTTCTAGTGAACCTGCTACAGACACACCTGAGAATCCAAATGATATTTCTATTTCTGATGCTGAAACACAATCTGGTGATGAACATGGACCTAGTGATAATGTTAATGATGATGTTCATGCTGATGTTCAACCTAACAATGATAATGATGTGGAGATAGAACCCGCTGTTGATCTTGATAACCCACAACCTAAGAATAAAAGATATGATAAGAATGATTTTATTGCTAGGAAACATGGTAAAGAAAGAGAGCCATGGGTTCAGAAACCCATGCCCTTTCCTCCTAAACCATCCAAGAAAAAGGATGACGAGAATTTTGAGCGCTTTTTTGAAATGCTTAGACATGTCTTTCTACATATGCATTTGACTGGTATTCTGAAAATGTCTCCTTATGCTAAGTATATGAAAGATATTGTTACAAATAAAAGAACGATACCGGAAGCGGAGATTTCCACCATGCTTACTAATTACACATTTAAGGGTGGAATACCAAGGAAACTAGGAAATCCAGGAATACCCACTATACCATGCTCCATTAAAAGAAACTATGTTAGAACTGCTTTATGTGACCTTGGAGCCGGTGTTAGTGTTATGCCTTTCTCTTTGTATCGTAGACTTGATTTGAATAAGTTGACACCAACTGAAATCTCTTTGCAAGTGGGCGATAAATCAACTACTATACCCATCGGTGTTTGTGAGGATGTACCCGTCGTAGTTGCAAATGTTACTATTCTAACGGACTTTGTTATTCTTGATATACCCGAGGATGGCAGTATGTCGATCATACTTGGTAGACCCTTTTTGAATACTGCAGGGGCTGTTATTGATTGCAACAAGGGCAATGTCACTTTTCATGTTAATGGTAATGAGCATACGGTACACTTTCCGAAGAAACAACCTCAAGTGAATAGTATTAACTCTATTGAAGAAATTCCAACAACTAGTATTGGAGGTTTTCAATTTCCTATTCCTACTGTCAAGAAGAAATATTATATTCTTATTGTTGGGGACATGCATATCCCTGTTGAGGTAACCTAGTGTTATTCGAAAATTCTCCGGTTTCATGTCATTCGGAAGAAGTTTGCTAATAAGACTTGATCAACCTTATTAATGGATTCCTTTTGACGGGCATGTGATGGATGAATTTAGGAACCACAACCTTCTGTACACAACTTTTACTTGCTGTTATTTAGATTCAATAAAGAAAAAAAAATACTATTATCTGTCTGTTTTCTGAATTATCCATGCAATAAAAAATGTCCCGAAAATAAAGGTTCTCCAAAGGCCCTGGAAATTTAGTATGATTTTTTCCAGAATATTTGAGAATTTTAGGCACTGAAAACACCTCAAGGGGATGCACCAGTGGGCCACAAGCCCACACGACGCGCCCACGCCCCCTGGGCACACCTAGCAGGCTTGTGGGCCCCACGTGCCCCCCCGCACTTATTCCAGCACCCATTCACTTCGTCTTGCTCCAGAAAAAATCCCACCATTGCTCAAACCCGTATTTTAGCTCATCTTGCTGCCATTTTCGATCTCCTTGCTCAAAGCTCCATTTGCAAAACTGTTTTGGGGGATTGTTCATGAGTATGTGACTCCTCCAATGGTCCAATTAGTTTTTGTTCTAGTGCTTTATATATTGCAAATTTTTGCTGCTGTGGTGACCTTGTTCTTGAGCTTGCATGTCAAATTTATATGGTCCAAAGTACTTTTGTTGCATGATATAGCCTCTAGACATTTGTGGGAGTAGTTGCTATCAATCTTATTGAGTTTTGTTCACTTTTACTTTGAGTCACTAAAAAATTCAGAAATTTTCAGAGAAAAGGAGTGATGAAGAGATGGTTAAGAGGCTCTTCAAGCCGGGGTTCTAAAGAAAATGAGAATGAGGAGAAGAAGACGCCCAAGTACAACCTTCCTCGCGTCGTGGAAGTTCGGCTATGTGAATGGCCAAGTGATGCATTCTTGAGAGCGGCCGGAATTTATGATGATTTTTATTATTTGGCGGAGAATCCGGGCATCACTGACTTCCTCCACGATAAGTGTGACCAATACCTCCTTCTTACTAACACCTTCGTGCAAAATTTTCACTTTCGTTATAGGGAAGATCCTCCTATGGTAGAATTTCACTGAGAATGACTCTTTATGACTTTTGCAATGTTTGCAAATTACCTTATGAGGGCAGTGATAGCCCACAAGTATAGGGGATCGCAACAGTTTTTGAGGGTAGAGTATTCAACCCAAATTTATAGATTCGACACAAGGGGAGCCAAAGAATATTCGTAAGTATTAGCAGCTGAGTTGTCAATTCAACCACACCTAGAGATTAATTACCTGCAGCAAAGTGATCAGTAGCAAAGTAGTACGATAGTTTTGATAATAGTAGCAGCAACAATAGTAACGGTAACAGTGATAGCAGTGATTTTGTAGTAAGTGCAACAGTAACGAAAGTAGTAGTAACTTAGCAAGAACAATATAAGAGAAATTCGTAGGCATTGGATCGGTGATTCGTTGGATGATATTCATCATGTGACAGTTATAACCTAGGGCGATACAGCACTAGCTCTAGTTCATAAATATAATGTAGGCATGTATTCCGTAACTAGTCATACGTGCTTATGGAAAGAACATGCATGACATCTTTTGTCCTACCCTCCCGTGGCAGCGGGGTCCTATGGGAAACTAAGGGATATTAAGGCCTCCTTATAATAGAGAGCCGGAACAAAGCATTAACACACGGTGAATACATGAACTCCTCAAATTACGGTCATCCCCGGGGAGTGTCTCGACTATTGTCACACCGGGGTTGCCAGATCATAACACGTAGTAGGTGACTATAACTTGCAAAATCGGATCTAGAACATAGATATAATGGTGATAACATAAATGGTCCAGATATGAAATCATGGCACCCAGGCCCAAAGTGACAAGCATTAAGCATGGCAAAGTCATAACAACATCAATCTCAAAACATAATGGATACTAGGGATCAAGCCCTAACAAAACTAACTCGATTACATGATGAATCTCATCCAAATCCTCACCGACCAGCGAGCCTATGAAGGAATTACTCACTCCCGGTGGGGAGCATCGATGGAGAAGGGTTGGTGATGATGAAGATCGAAGATCCCCCTCTCCGGAGCCCCAAACGGACTCTAGATCTGGCCTCCCAATGAAGAACAGGAGACGGCGGCGACTCCGTTTCGTGGAACGTGATAATTCTTTCTCCCTGATTTTTTTCTGGGCGCGCCTAGAGGGGGTGGCACGCCCTGGTGGGTTGTGCCCACCCAGGTGCCCCCTCCGGTGGTTCTTGGCTCAAGAAATTATCTTTATTCATATAAAAAATTCCTCGCAAAGTTCCGTTCCAATTTGAGAACTTTTATTTCTGCACAAAAAACAACACCATGGTAGTTCTGCTGAAAAGAGCGTCAGTCCGGGTTAGTTTCATTCAAATCATGCAACATAGAGTCCAAAACAAGAGGAAAAGCGTTAGGAAAAGTAGATACGATGGAGACGTATCAACTCCCCCAAGCTTAAACATTTGCTTGTCCTCAAGCAATTTAGTTGATATACTGAAAGTGAAAAAGGAAAACTTTTACGAACTCTTTTGCTCTTGTTTGCATAAATAAGCTTAAACAGCACCCAGGTTTCAGCCAATATTATAACTAACCATGTCGACAATAACTCCTAAAAATTATATTAACTCATATCAATGACACAATCAGCTAGCGAGCAATAATAAGATATCTCAAACATCAACACATTATCAAAACAATCATTATATAATATGACAATATTGGTATCTCGCTAGCCCTTTCTGAGACCGTAAAACATAAATGCAGAGCACCTCCAAAGTTCAAGCAGCGACTAAACATTGTAATTCATGGTAGAAAAGATCCAGTCATGATGCACCCAACATTAGCTACACACAATGCATAAGCATGACAGCGGTACTCTCCGGTTCTGACGCTTATTTTAGAGGGTGATGACACAACATAAAAATAAATAGATATTCCCTTCGCAGAGGGAAGCAGTGATTTGCAGCGGTGCCAGAGCTCAAGTTTTTAAAACAGCGGTAAATGATATTTTGAGAAATGCACCCTTCTTGCTTACTTCGCGACCATCAGTTATCAATATCTTCCATGCTAAACACATTAGAGGTGGTTCCCAAGCGATAAAGTAATGGTTATTACTCCGTAGGAGTTTTTGTTTGATTATTTGTAAGCTCAATTCTTTTTGCAGTTTGGGACTGGGCATCCCTATTACTGCCCCTTTATCGTGCAATGGCGAGTGAATAAACACTCAACCTGAGAATAACCTGCTTAGCATGAAAGATACCGACTACCTCATGTCGCTCTATGAACAATCCAGGCACACAAAAAGGATATTTATTTGAAGTTTCTAGAGGTGGCACATGCAAATTTACTTAGGACGGCAGGGTAATACCGCATATAGGTAGTTATGGTGGACTCATCTGGAATTACTTGGGTTTCAGGTTTTGGACGTACAAGCAGAATTCCCACTTAGTACAGGCGAAGGCTAGCAAATAGGTTGAGAAGCGGCCATCTAGAGAGCAAGAACGGTCATGAACATGCATTATGCATAAGTAACATTGGACACTAGCATGAGTAGGATATGAACACCATGAACATAAATATCATAGAGGCTATGTTGGTTTTGATTCAACTACATGCATGAACATGTGCAAAGTCAAGCCACTCGAACATTCAAAGGAGGATACCATATCATCATACTACATCACAATCATTTTAATGCAATGTTGACATCCAAGATAAATCATTATCCACTCCTAGCTACTTATGCATGGCATGAGAAACTATAATCTCTAATTGTCATTGCAAACATGTTTAATCATAATGGGCTGAATCAAGGATACTAGGTTTAACATATTTACAAAAAATAGAACAAGTTGAGTTCATACCCGTTTCTCTCTGCCACGACAAGTTCATTAAATATCGTCATTATTGCCTTTCACTTGCATGAACGAATGATATGAAAATAATAATAGTGCAAGAGTGTCGTGGACTAAGCTGGAATATGCAAATATTTTACTCAAAAGGAGAAGACAAGGTAATATGGGCTCTCTATTAGATCAACAATAATGCATATGGGAGCCACTCAATATTTTCATCGTAGTCTTCTCCTCGGTACGACTCAATATAAAGAAACGAAATTCAGAGAAACACACTGAAATATTTTTGGAGTTTTTGGCTTTTCTTGAACAAGCAGATAAAAAGGAAAAACAAAAACGAGAAAAACTATTTACATGGGAAACCTCCCAAAAAGTAAAAGAAGAACAAGGAAATCTTTTTGGGTTTTCTTTTTAGATACTACAACTAACTACACTAGAAAGAATAATAAAAAAGAAGCAAGAAATATATTTTTGGATTTCTCAAAGTTTTTCAAACACACAAGAAGAAAGCGAGAAAATAAATTCAATATGGATGATACAATGAAAAAGTGTGAACACCGACAAATGAAATGTGTGAACATGAATGTAATGTCCGTGAGAAGTATGTACTCCCCCAAACTTAGGCTTTTGGCCTAACTTGGTAATCAGTCAGTAGCCTGCATAGTGATTGGGGTGATAGCTCACGGAGGCTCTCGGTGCGGATGCCTCAGCCTGCCGTGCGGCCACAACCGCCGCGTTATGAGCTCGGGCCTCGCTCTAAAGAACAAAATATCTTCCCCTATTGTGAACATCAAAGAGAGCAGGTGTTGGGGATATTACCACTGGGTGTAAACCGGCCAGGAGAGGCTGGGTTAACCCCATAAGTAGTTCATCTGTATCTGAAGTCCATGAAGACAGACGGTGACGCTTTATGGAGGCCTAGGGCCCAAAGCCGGTTTAAGGCCTGTAGACATAAACCGGCATTGATATGTAAACTTGTGTTGTAAGATAGAAGTAGCAGAGACCGAGCCGGACACGATTATGAGCCGGCCTCGGGATTCTGTAAACCGACGGGCGTCAACCCATGTATATAAGGGGACGACCCGGCGGCGGTTCAAGAACAACAGACAACAACTCGAGACTCAGGCAAAGCGTATTCGCTCCCTGGTCATCGAAACCCCATCAATTCCATCACAACTAGACGTAGGCTTTTACCTTCATCGTAAGGGGCCGAACTAGTATAAAACTTTCTTGCGTCCCTTGTCCGCTTTAACCCCTTTAAGCTAACCCGTAGCGATGGCTCCACGACTAAGTCCTTTCTCTAGGACATCTGCCATGACAAAACCACGACAGTTGGCGCCCACCGTGGGGCTATCGCACGATGGTTTCAAGTTCTTGGAGGGCAACTTCGAAGGACTCAAGGGTTACGCTGTGGGCCGGATGACCAAGAGTCGTCGCGGCAAGCTCTACATCGACGATGCAGGCTGGGGCCCCGAGGCCGGCTCAATCGAGTACGGGTACCGGGTCCCCTTTGGTGGCATACACGTTTTCATTGGCAAGATCGGCGAACCGGGCCCTGAGCCGGACATCTGCACTGACCTCGTCGAAACGGCTCAGCGTGCGAGATCTGCCCGGGTCAAGCCTGTCAGGAAGCGTGCCTTCGTGGGAGTTACCCATGGAGGGGAATCTGAGGATAGATCGGAATCTGGTGGTGAGACCGTTGTTTATTCCGGCGACGAGTCATCGACCGGAGAGACCGAGTCGTTATATCAGTTACAAGATGGCCGGATTGGGGGCTGTTCCAATGGCGACAGTATTCCGGACCCCTTTGATCTGCCAAACCGGGTTGCGATCTTCATGGCCGGTACGCAACCGGCGCTCCACTCTTCGACCGCAGCGGCGATGATTTCCTGATCAGCAGCGGCAACAGCGGCCGGGGCAGGAGGCCCTGTGCGACCGCCAGCTCAGGTTCTATCTGATTTGTTTGACGTGTTGGCAACGCTGATGGCAGAGGTTAACCCGGCGGATCAGGATGCGCACAATGCGGAAATTGCGAAAGTGAAAGATCATATCACCCAGGCCAAAGCCGACTTACCAGCTGACGATACCAGGATAGCCGCGGAGCGGGCCGCTCTGGATGCACAAGCTCACCGGATTATGCTCAGAGTGCGTCGAACGAAGTCCTGCAGAGGAGGCACCGATCTCGCCTGCCGTCGGTTTATGACGCTAGAAATCTCTTTAACACCCCAGGAGCAGGGACGAGTAATCCGCCGGTGGTAAACCGGGCGGAGGCCCCTGGAGCAGGAGCGCCGGTTCAGCCACGTTTGGTGGATCCGCCTCGTCAGAACAACATTGTAGCACCGCATGTCCCCACGCCACCGAGTCATTATTCTAACCCGATGGACAACATTGTCGCTGCCGCTTCACGGCTGGCGGCCATCCCGATCGAAGGCGATTCTCCGGCGGCGGTCGAGACGCGTCGGGTTAAGGAGCTTCTTCAAACAGCCTTGGTTCAACAGGAGGCTTATTCATATAGTCGCGATCGGATTCATTCCACTCCCCGTCCAAGCCGGAGTTACAGCAGGCGTATGGATGAACCGGCGGTGTCAAGCAATGCGCGGAACCGTGATCCGCCCCGTGGCAATAACCCGGCGGGTGGTGCTGGTGATGCTCAGGAGGTGGTGGACCGGGCTCGGGCACGCAGAGAGGCCGAGTTAGCGGCGCAGCATGAGGCCCGTCAGCTTACTCCGGTTCGTCCAACCACATCGGTGGAACCAGGAGTTACCTCTAGTTCTTTGGGAGTGCCGTGCCTCGTCCCAGCGTTACGCAATGTGCGCCTGCCCAAGGATTTCAAGGGCCCGCGCAAGGTGCCGAATTACACCGCCGATTTATCCCCTGAAACATGGGTCGAAAGCTATGAGATGGCCATGGAGATGCTGGATGTGGATGATGCGGCATGTGCGAAATACTTCACCATGATGCTAGAAGGGACGGCCCGCACTTGGCTAAAGAGCTTACCGGCTAATTCTATCAGGTCATGGGCCGAGTTGAGAGCCCGGTTTATTCATAATTTCAAGGATACATGCAAGCAGCCCATGTCAATTGTGGACTTAGCTGCCTGTGTCCAGGAGGAAGGAGAGTCAACAACCCATTGGGTGCACCGGGTTTCAGAGATTTTGCAGTCATCGGACCGCATCAACGCTGACACCGCAGTTTTAACATTGGAAGGCAATTGCCGGTTTGAACCCCTGAAGTTGAAGTTGGGACGGCTCAAACGTCATTGTAATGACATGGGAACCCTCATGGCTGCACTGGTGAAGTATGCCGACTCTGATAGTACCAAGGATCCCGAGTCTGACGATGATAAGACAGGGAAGGGAAAAAAGAGCGGCAACGCCAAGGGGCAGCACCACAACCCGGCGGGTCATGGAAATGGCGGCAAGCGTAAGGCGGACCATGGTTTAGACTTTGTGGCTAATACTAATGCACATGACAAGGGCCAACGGGGTAAGGGTAAACCGCCCCAGCGCGGTGAAGGCCAGGTCCTAATCTAGACCGTTTGTCTTATCTGTTGAACCAGCCCTGTCCAAAGCATGGGACGAAGGAGGACCCGTCCACGCACCTCTGGAAAGATTGTTACATCATGCAAGAGTTCAAAAATTCTGATTCTTTCCGGTATGATCATGGACCAGGAGGCGGTTCGGGCCCCGGCTCTCATGGGCCAGGTTATGGCGGAGGAAATTCCGGTTTAGGCTTCCACGGTAATCAGGGTGGACATAACAATCAAAGTAATCAGGGTAACCAAGGTGGCTATAATCATCAGGGCAATCAGCAGCAGCAGCAGCAGTCGGGTTACCAGAGCAACCCGAAGCAGTTGAATAGCGGACAGTATCATGTCTTCACCACTAGCTTGGACAGGCGCAATCAGAAGCTTCGTAAAAGGGCGGTGAATGCCGTTGAACCGGCGGTCCCCCGATACTTACGCTGGTCTGAACAACCTATTGTGTGGAGTCGAGAGGATCATCCACCCCGGATTGATAATCCGGGTCATCTAGCGTTGGTGGCGGCACCTCAGGTGGGAGGCTATAAGTTCACCAAGGTACTCATGGACGGAGGGAGTAGTATCAATATCCTTTATCATGAAACTTTCCGTCGCATGGGGTTAACAGATAAAAATCTTAAACCGTCCAACACGGTGTTCCATGGTGTGGTGCCTGGTAAATCAGCGTATCCTATTGGTAAGATAGCTCTGGAGGTGGCTTTTGGAGATGAGCATGACTCAAGATCAGAAACTTTGACCTTTGAAGTGGTGAAAATCAAAAGCCCGTATCATGCCCTATTTGGACGGCCAGCTTATGCTAAGTTTATGGCACGGCCTTGTTATGTCTATCTGCAGCTCAAGATGCCGGGTCACAAGGGAACTATAACCGTGCATGGGAGCCGCAAGATTGCTCTGGAGTGTGAAGAAGGTGATGCGGCTTATGCTGAGTCGGTTTGTGCAACAGAAGAGTTGAAGTTTTACAAGGACAATGCTGGTCCGGCAGATATGACTTCGTCGAAGAAACCAACTACAAAGCATGATCCGGCCCTGAAGTTTAAATCGGCTAATGAGACTAAGCTTGTTGACTTTGTGCCTGGCGATTCGTCCAAGAAGTTTAGCATCAGCGCTAACTTGGATCCGAAATAGGAAAGCGCGCTCATCGAGTTCATTCATGAGAATCGGGACATCTTTGCATGGAAGCCTTCTGACATGCCAGGTGTACCGAGAGAACTCGCTGAGCACACTCTCAATGTTGATCCCAAGTATAAACCGGTCAAGCAGTTTCTCCGCCGGTTCAATGAAGAAAGACGCAAAGCTATTGGAGAAGAAGTAGCCAGGCTCTTGGCTGCTGGATTTATTGTTGAAGTATTCCATCCTGAGTGGTTGGCTAATCCGGTGCTGGTCCTTAAAAAGAATGGCACTTGGCGTATGTGTGTGGACTACACAGACCTTAACAAAGCTTGTCCGGCAGACCCTTTTGCCCTCCCTCGTATTGATCAAATTATTGATGCTACGGCGGGTTGCGAGCGTTTGAGCTTTTTGGATGCATATTCTGGTTATCATCAGATCAAAATGGCAGTTAAGGACCAGGAGAAGACATCCTTCATAACTCCCTTTGGAGCCTTCTGCTATGTGTCCATGCCCTTTGGGCTCAAGAGTGCCCAGGCGACTTATCAACGATGTGTGCAGAATTGTCTTCATAAACAGATCGGCCGAAATGTTCACGCCTATGTGGAAGATATTGTGGTTAAATCAAGGAAGAAGGAGACATTGATTGATGACTTGAAGGAAACCTTTGAGAACCTGCGGGTTTACAAAATGATGCTTAATCCGGCCAAGTGCGTCTTTGGTGTACTTGCAGGCAAGCTCTTGGGTTTTTTGGTGTCTAACCGGGGTATTGAAGCTAATCCGGAAAAGATCAAGTCCATCACCTCCTTGGCCGAACTGAAGTGTATCAATGATGTTCAACGCCTGGCAGGCCGGATTGCCGTGTTGAGCCGGTTTATCAGTCGCCTTGGTGAGAAGGCCATCCCTTTGTGTCAGATGCTGAAGAAAACGGATAACTTCGTCTGGAGTGACGCCGCTAATGAAGCATTTGAGGACTTAAAGCGGCAGCTGGCTAATCCGCCGGTTCTCGCTGCCCCGGTTGACAAAGAGCCATTGTTGCTATATGTGGCAGCTAACGCCCGGGCTGTTAGTATGGATATTGTGGTGGAGCGCAAGGTGGCTGGAAAGGAATATCCGGTTCAACGGCCGGTCTACTATATCAGTGAGGTACTTATTGAGTCCAAGCAGAGGTACCCGCATTGGCAAAAATTGGTGTATGGGGTTTTTATGGCAAGCCGGAAGCTTAAGCAGTATTTCCAAGGTCATCCCATCACGGTGGTCAGCTCTGCTCCGTTGGGAGATATAATCCAGAACAAGGAAGCAACTGGCCGGTTGCTAAGTGGGCTATAGAGCTCGGGCCTCACGGGTTGAAATACATACCCCGAGCGGCGATCAAATCTCAAGCACTTGTGGATTTCATCAATGATTGGACAGAATTACAAGCGCCAGAGGAGAAGCCAGATCATACTTATTGGACTATTCATTTTGACGGGTCCAGGCAATTGGAGGGCTCGGGGGCTGGAGTCGTATTAACTTCCCCACGAGGTGATAAGTTTTGTTATGTTCTCCGTTTAATGTTCCCTTGTACTAACAATGCAGCTGAATATGAGGCCCTACTCCATGGTCTTCGGATGGCTAAGGAGATGAACCTAAGCCGAGTTAAGTGCTTCGGTGACTCGGATCTAGTGGCTCAACAAGTGTCCGACACTTGGGATTCCAAGGACCCACTCATGGCAGCATATCATCGTGAGGTGGATATTGTTGCAGGTCACTTTAAAGGTTATCAGGTGGATCATGTGGACTGGCGAAAGAATGAAGCGGCGGACGCTTTAAGCCGCCTGGGTTCCCAACGTAAACTGGTTCCGCCTAATGTCTTCTTGGATGTTCTGCACAATCCGTCCATCAAGCTCCCTGGTGAGGAGGATTTGGCTATTCCTGATCCGGAAGCTCAGTTGGTGGCGGCTCGTCATGTTATCCCGGATTGGACGGTTCCATATCTGGCGTATATGAACCGGGGCGAGTTACCAGAGGATGAAAATTTGGCCAGGCAGATAATCCGGCGGTCCAAGTCCATGACTATTATCAATGGAGAGTTACATCATTGCAATGTGACAGGGGCGTTTCAACGTTGTGTGTCTCCTGAGGAAGGCCGTGAAATTTTGCGTGAGATCCACGAAGGAGATTGTGGTCACCACGCCGGTTCAAAATCTTTGGTGGCCAAGGCGTTTCATCACGGTTTCTATTGGTTGACAGCTCATGCTGATGCCGAGGACTTGGTCAAAAGATGTGATGGCTGTCAGAAATTCTCAAGACGCGCTCATGTACCGGCTCAAGAATTGAGGATGATTCCAATCACCTGGCCGTTTGCAACTTGGGGGCTGGATATGGTTGGGCCTTTCAAGAGGTCCAAGGACAAGAAGACCCACCTTTTGGTGGCGGTTGATAAGTTCACGAAGTGGGTGGAGGCAAAGCCAGTTAGTAAGTGTGACGCAGCCACGGCAGTCCAATTCATCAAAAAGGTGATCTTACGATTCGGCTTTCCACACAGCATTACAATAGACAATGGTACCAATCTGTCAAAAGGTGCCATGAAGGAGTTCTGTCAACGTGAGCACATCCGGCTTGATGTGTCATCAGTGGCTCACCCACAGTCTAATGGTCAAGCGGAGAGGGCCAATCAAGAGATCTTGAGAGGCATCAAACCCCGGCTTATGGTTCCTTTACAATGGACGCCGGGTTGTTGGGTTGAGGAGTTACCTTCTGTGTTGTGGAGCATCAATACCACACCCAACAGATCGATAGGATACACACCATTTTTCATGGTTTATGGAGCGGAAGCAGTTCTTCCTAGTGACATCCGTCATGACTCGCCTCGTGTAGCGGCATATGTTGAAGCTGACAACGAGAAGGCATGACAGGAAGCTCTTGACCTGTTAGATGAGGAACGTGACATGGCGGCAGCCCGTTCGGCGATTTATCAGCAAGATCTGCATCGTTATCATAGCCGCCGGGTTAGAACCAGAACCTTTCAAGAAGGTGATTTGGTGCTTCGGCTCATCCAGGATCAGACATATATGCACAAGCTATCCCCCCCCCCCTTGGGAAGGACCCTTTGTGGTCAGCAAGAATCTACACAACGGGTCGTACTACCTAATCGATGTTCGAGAGCGCAAAGACTCACGTAAATCGGAGGAGACCAACCGGCCGTGGAATATTGCTCATCTTTGGCCTTACTATACTTGAGCTATAGGCTCTGCTTATGTACATATTATGACAATGTATATATTATGATCAATATAATAAACCGGAACCTCGGCTAAAGCGGGGTATCTGTTGTTTTTCTTACATCATGTGTGGTTACATGAAGCTTACAAAGCGGCGTCCGTTTCACCCCTTGATTTAGCTTCTCTAAGCTTTATATTGCATCACTTGGGGGCTTGGTCATATCCGAACCATAGCTACACCTCTTGATTGGCGCAATGCCACAGCATGGGCTTGGTCGTATCCGAACCATAGCTACACCTCTTGATCAGCGCAATGCCACATCATCACTTGGGGCTTTGTCGTATCCGAACCATAGCTACACCTCTTGATCGGAGCAATGCCACAGCATCACTTGGGGGCTCGGTTGTATCCGAACCATAGCTACACCTCTTGATCAGCGCAATGCCACAACATCACTTGGGGGCTTGGTCGTACCCGAACCATAGCTACACCTCTTGATCGGCGTAATGCCACAACTTCACTTGGGGGCTTGGTCGTATCCGAACCACAGTCACGCCTCTTGATCGGCTCAAAGCCACATCAATCCGGGGCCAAAGAGAGTGTTGTAAAACAACAACTCAAACATAGGCACCCACTGAGCACAACTCACAATGTTGCTTGGGGATTCTTTGCTGTCGAATTTAGGGCCTGGCAGCCCGTGAAAAGCCTCGACTACAACGGTTTTCATTTGCCTTTTGCTAAATTTTTCTTTGTTTTCATAAGATTTGTTATGTTTTTAAACCGGTGTTTATCAACTCGGTTAGGCTGTCAACTACAAGTTGTCAGTACACGATCAAATTATAATCCGGAGACTATCAGCCCGGTCTGGCATTGACTCAAAGTCACCAGTATGGAATAAGCCGGTGTTTATTACAACCCGAAACGGTTTTATTGTAAACCGGTATCATATAATAGGAGTTACTTATCCTCCAGAGTAGGGTTATGGCTCTCACTACAAGGTTGGTCAGCCAACATCATCCCTAAAGGTCCCAGGTATCATATATTTCCATATTTGGTTATCTTTTACAACCTTGGTTATAAACCGTGGTCATATATATATTTGGGTATCATGACCCGCCCGGTGGTAAACCGCCAGGGCGCTTTAAGCTTCTTATCTGCAGGACCAACTTGAATAAATAGCTATGGATTATGAACATCATATCTTAAAGCATGACGGATTAACACGCATCAGTTGCAGATAAATATGCACAAAGGCATAACAGACCAAGTGTTTTAACTAGCCTATTACAAGGCATTTCAGTGCCCAAAGGGATAATTGTTTCTCAATAAGCATTGCAGCACGTGGAAGACTAAACCGGCCCCCGGATTATGATTGCTTATCAGCTTGACCTGACGGCTGCGGATCATCTTGCACCGGTTCATCTTCTTCATCTCTACCCAGCGGCTGGAAGTCAACAGTTGTCCAGTCGATCCCAGTTAAAGCTTGGAACACAGCTTCGTCGCTTATAAGGGTTGACGGTTCAATATCAGGGGCATAAGTGTGCTTATGGATTGGAGGGATCAGATTTTGCGCTTCCGGAATTGGTGCAGCAACCCGTCTGTTCTTGTCATCATAGCTTGCCTGGGTTAGAGCGGTCAGAGCTCCGGCCCTTGCAGCAGCTTTCTTTAGTTCTTCAACCCGGGCAGGCGGCATGGATAGCCTTTCTAAGGTGTCCTTGATCAATGTTGGTGGAGGTTTATTGTGTGAAGCGGTGCAGATGATCCGCTGCGCACCGGTATACAGCTGCTCTATCAGAGTATAGGCCGCTTTCAATTTCTTCTGTACGTCAGAGCCCAGATGGCTAATACGAGTTCCTGCATCATTATAAATGTCAGTAAACCAGCAACACATGGGAAGATATGTTGAAAGTATAAAGCAAGGATGCTTACCAAACACAGTAGCGGTCATCGCATGTACTTGCCGCTTTACACCAGTCAGCTCGTCTACCACCGGTTTGAGAGCTGCCTCTGCGTCTTCAGCTCTTTTCTGCAAAGCGGATTTCTCTGTGTTCCAATCCTCCCGCTCCTTGTTGAAGCTCTTCTTTAGCTTTTCCATAGCGGCTAAGGCGCTCGTCAGCTCATCTTTTGCCTTGGAAGCTTCGGCCTGTTGGGACTTGATATTTTCTTGCAGATCGGCGATTTGAGATTCCTTTTTGCTCAGCTCAGCCTATAAAGAGATAGATATATAATGAGTTGACAGTACATATTTGAAGTACCAAGCACATAACAAGTTATGCCCTTAGTACTTGGGGGCTAATGCATATTTGCTCTTAATCAGAAATTTTTACAAGTCCCAAGCACAATACAAGTATTAAGCTTGGCACTTGGGGGCTAATGTGTATTTGCTCATAAAATGTTGATATGGGCATTCTTCTACAAAGTCCCGGTTCATCTTTATAAAGTTAAACCGGCCCTTGGGGGCTACATCAGTGAAGTTAAGATGCATTGTTGCAAACATGAAATTGTTACTAAGTCCCGGTTTAAATTGGTATCTTAAACCGTCACTTGGGGGCTACTGGAGTTGATAAGCTGCAGTTAAATATAAGAGAGAAACACTTATGAAAGTTACCTCATATCGCTCCTTCATCATATTTACCAAACCGACTTCATAGTCACGGCTGGTGTACAGACGGTTCAGGAAGCCAGAGTGAAGGTCTTGAGCATTCAGATGGGCATAATTTGACAAATCGGCGTTCCATTTGCCCTTGCCAATTGCAGAGCTCTCATCTTTGGCAGTATGCTTTGACAAAGCGACAGGATTGCCCGGAGCGGTATGGCCTGTGCCAGTAATCATAATGTCATCATCTTTGTCATCAGCAGCCGTTACTGGGGTTGGCGGTTTGTCAGTATTCTTAACTGGACTTGCCGGTTTATTGTCAGTTCGGACAGGGCTGTTGGCTGGTCAGCATGGCTTGTGGTGTCAACTTCTGCCTGCTCAGCAACGAAGTCATGATCTTGAGGCGGTGGGTCATTCAGTATGGCATCAATGTTGGTCTCTTCAGGATCTGGAGTTTTCTCCGGTTCAACAGCCACGTCTTCATCAGCCGGTTTATTCAACCGAGCTTTCTTGCTGGGTCTTGGCTTGGCGCTGAGAAAAATAAACATAAGGACCAGTACAGTATATCAAAATAGCAACATCAAGGATAACAACAAATGTATAGCTCACCCAAGAACCGTTTTGAGGGGTGGAAGTTTTGTGGCCGACGACTCGCCAGAAGATCAGTGAGAAGTACCCTGATAATTTGAATCAGACGGGTTAAGAGGTTGGCGGAAACAACCTGCTTTGGGGCATGAAGTATCAATGGGATAAGAGACCTCTGATCGGCGTTTCCAAACCGGACTGTTCGGTAAACTGGCGGAGGTAACTACCTGGCCGCTGTGCCGGGTTGTGCGGCGAGCCTCGTGCTGCTGTGTCTTCAAAAGAAAGTTTGGGTCCAAGTAAGCAAGGGGGTGAGAAAATTTCACTTTCCGGTTTGCTCGACGGATTTTCGATGTCGGCAGAGGATCTGAATCGGAGGAAAGAATGATTACCTCTACATCGTCAGCATGACTGCCTTCAGCGTCGTCCTGATAATAATCATTGTTAATGAGGTGTACGAAAAATGAACCAAGAGAGTCAAGTTCTACCTCTGGTTCCGGATTACCCACATCGTCATCAGCTGGTAGGTCGGAGGATGCAATGGTCCTTCTCTTGGCAGATTTTTTAACAACCTTGGTCTTCGGACGAACTGGCTTGACCGGTTTGTCTTGCGGCTTCGCCGGTTTGTCTTGTGATGGTTTCTTGTTCCAGAACGGATCATCACCCTGTCAGAAAATAATCACACTTTCAGAGAATATTTGGACAGAAGCAACTTCAGATAAAAATATTATATGATTCTTACAGCTGGTGGTTTGTTGAAGGTGCAGAAAGGGAGTAATCCGGTTTGGGCACAGACAGCCTCCGGTTCATTCAGTATCTTTTTTACAGCCTCAGTGACTTCTGCATCTGTAAGCTGAATGTCAATGTGCCGCTGAGCATCCTTCAAACTCCCCGTATACTCACACATCAAACCGGAGCGTCGGCTTAAGGGCAGAATACTCCAGCTTATCCAACAATGAGCAAGATCAACTCTTGTCAAACCGTTTTCCATGAAGGCTCTAAGCTTTGATAATTGAGGAGCATAGTTGGCCCTTTCTCTTGCATTCAACCTGTGAGGAAAAGGATGTGTGTTGCTCAGGCATTCAGGGCGGTAACCCGGCAGGGGGTTTTGGTCAGGTGGAGATGTATCCATGCAATAAAACCAAGTATGGTTCCACTCTTTGGGGTGACTGTGGAGTTTGGGATGAGGGAAGGTGACATCTTTCCTTTTCTAAACTGCCATTCCGCCCAGTTCCGTATTGGGTCCACCCAAGAACTCTGTGCGACGGTTTAAGTGAAATAAATCCCTAAACAGTTCGATTGAAGGTTCCTCTTGCAGATAAACCTCACAAAAGACTTGGAAGTGGCAGATGTTGGTCACAGAATTGGGACCGATGTCTTGAGGGCGCAGTTGAAAACTGGCCAGTACATCCTAGAATTTTTTTGAACCGGGAGGGCTAAAACCTCGTCCGAGATGATCAGCAAACACGACTACCTCTCCATCCTTGGGTGTAGGAGGATTTTCCGGGCCAGGGACCCTCCAGTGGATGACATCTTTTTTGGCTAAAGCGCCCATTTTAACAAGATTGTTTAACTGTTCTTCGGTTACTCGAGAAGGAGCCCAATTGCATTCATAGACTTGCTTGGCCATGGCAATGAAAGATCTAAAACATGATTATTGCCGGTTTAAGATTTATAAAGGACAACTATACAGCGGTATAAGGATGTAAGCATATTGTTAAACCGGAATTGGTTATTCGTAAACCGGAGTCTGACAATGGAAACAGTACAATGATGAATGCATTGGCGGTTCAACAGGGGACTAATGGTATCTACTGGGTCATCATTCTGTATATGAAGTTAAACCACCCAATCTGGTATTAAAAATGTACAAGTGAAGGAAGAAACAAGTTTCACATCTTGCCAGGGTAATTTCAGATCTACCGCGCATTGGAAAAACAAAATATATTCTGACCTAATTTCCAGCGTGTTAAAGGTTCACCAAGTTTAGATGAGTTGGATATCAAGCAGGTGCCTTAACAAGAAGAAAGGATTCTAAACTACAAAAGGCGCTGAAAATAGTCAGATCTAACCGGCCATTGGTGCTACCGAAGGAAGGACAACTTCAAGCTATGAAGAACACCGAACCCTAATGGCAGATCTAGGGCGAGAAGAAGAGGGACTTACTGGTGCAGGAGGAAGCAGCGGAGGATCACCGCTTTTATCTGGTACGATCAGGTTGATGCAGCGGCCTTTGTCAAAGCAGAGACGAAGGACGACGGCGGCGGCTGAGCGCGAGGGTCGGTCGGCGTGAGGAAGACGACGACGCGAAGAGGCACAAGGGGAAAAATGGAAAGACCCCCTGGCCCTATTTATAAGGGTAGAAAGATAAGCGTCAGGCGCAAAAATCGAGGAGCCTAAATTTTGGATATGAGGCGGAGCTGTCGCCTCGATTGTCGGAGGCTCGTTAATGAAGGTGGATTATACACAGTTTTAAATAACAGGTGACGTCATGGCGGTTTACCATGATCCTAGAAGATGATGTCACAGCGGTTTACAAGATCATGTGAAGATGTTGAAGAAGAAAATTTCTTAAGAATTGAGGATTGATGTGAACCAGTTCAAATCAATCTGGGGCCTAATGTTGGGGATATTACCACTGGGTGTAAACCGGCCAGGAGAGGCCGGGTTAACCCCATAAGTAGTTCATCTGTATCTGAAGTCCATGAAGACAGACTGTGACGCTTTATGGAGGCCCAGGGCCCAAAGCCGGTTTAAGGCCTGTAGACATAAACCGGCATTGATATGTAAACTTGTGTTGTAAGATAGAAGTAGCAGAGACCAAGCCGGACACGATTATGAGCCGGACTCGGGATTCTGTAAATCGACGGGCGTCAACCCATGTATATAAGGGGACGACCCGGCTGCGGTTCAAGAACAACAGACAACAACGCGAGACTCAGGCAAAGCGTATTCGCTCCCTGGTCATCGAAACCCCAGCAATTCCATCACAACTAGATGTAGGTTTTACCTTCATCGTAAGGGGCCGAACTAGTATAAAACTCTCTTGGGTCCCTTGTCCGCTTTAACCCCTATAAGTTAACCCGTAGCGATGGCTCCACGACTAAGTCCTTTCTCTAGGATATCTGTCGTGACAAAACCACGGCAGCAGGCGCAGGCAAATATGTGTGCACAACGGAACTTTGATTAAACAACAATTTATAGGTGAAATTATGGGGTTCGCCTCTAAGGATCTTATGACGTTTCATAGCATCAAAGTCTAAATACTGCATTGGTAAAATAGGGTCATTGGGGAAAGGTGAAACACCCAGCTCTCTTGCTAAGCGTGTGGCATAAATTCCACCATAGAAATAACCAATACTAGCGTTGTGTTGCAACCTACATGCAACAATCGCTCCAAGATTATAAGTTCTGTCACCGGTGAGAGCGGTGCGTATGAGGCTCAAGTCTGGAGCACAAAGTGTACTACAATCTTGTTTACCTACAATACATTTTCCATTGAATAATGCAAAGTACTAAATTGCAGGAAAATGAATGCTCTTTATTCTACCTTGCGTCACTCCCCTAGTCTCACCATAGCAAAAACTAGTCAAGGATGTTTGAAACTCAGATCTTGGTGGTTCGTCAAGAGAACCCCAGAATGGGATTTTGTAGTGGTGAGCAAATCTCTCTAAAGATATGGTAAATGGATTTTCATACAGTTTAAATGACACCCTAGAATCACGGGGATGGAATTTAAATTCTTTGACAAATGATTCAGTGAGAGTGAGGTGTTGGTTGCACTTATCTGCAATGTAGGGACCGAGCTCGGCATTGTGAACATATTGCTCAAATTCTTCCTTAATGCCCACACTCACCATATAGTCGTTGCATGGCCATAAGCATGGTATGGTGGCGGCATCTCGTATGGAACTTTCACTTGGTTCAACATAAGACCGACGAGCGGAGCTGCTACTAGAAGATGCCTCCGAGGATCTCCTCCTCTAAGAACTCCCTCCAAAGAGGTTCATCATATTCGCGTACAATTTTTTGAAAATTTTTGGGTCACAAACATTTATCAACAAAACTTTACAAGATTGATATCAAGTACTCATAGGTATGCATAGAGGCCATAGCAAGCATCCAAACTACTTAAATCTCTAAGAATTCAACATGCAAGCTCATCTACAGCAGCACCAAAAGTAGCTAATTATTGAAAATATAAACCACTAAAGCAAAAACTTATTGGACAAACGAAGGAGTCACATACCAAGCAACAACCCCCTGAAATAATTTCGGAAACGGAGCTTCGAGCAAAGAGATCGAAATCCGCGGGTTTGAGAGCAAGAACACGAGAGAGAGAGAGCAATGGTGATTTTTTCTAGAGGTAGGTGGTGATGTGGGATGAAGAGATAAGTGAGGGGGCCCACGTGGGGACCACAACCCACCAAGGCGCGCCTGGGGGTCCTGGCGCGCCCAGGTGGGTTGTGCCCACCTGGTGCACGTCCCTCTTATATTATTTGCACCAGAAATTCTTAAATATTCAGAAAAAATCATATTAAATTTCCAGAGCATTCTGAGAACTTTTATTTTTTGGTCATTTTTTTACTGCACGGGAAATTCAGAAAACAGACAAAACATGGTATCTTATTTTATTTAACTAATAAAAATTGAGAACAAAATGTAGGGACATAAGGTAGTCTTCTCTAAATTCATCAACTTCATACCTCTCAAAAATGATCCATTAATAAGGTTGATCAAGTCTTATTAGCAACCACTTTCGATTAGCATGAAACCGAAGAACTTTCGTAAATTACAGTTACCTCAACGGGGATATGAATGTCCCCAATGATAAGCATTTCATATTTGTTTTTGACAGTAGGTAGAGGTAGTTGAAAATTCCCAATAGTGACTTTCGAAGATTTTTCTATAACATTAATACCATTCACTTGGAATTGTTTCTTCGGAAAGTGCACCGTATGCTCATTACCATTGATATGAAAAGTGACCTTGCTTTTATTGCAATCAATAACAGCCCCTACAGTATTCAAGAAGGGTCTACCAAGGATAATTGACATGTTGTTGTCCTCGGGCATCTCAAGTACAGCAAAGTCAGTCAAAATAGTAACATTAGCAACAACAATAGGCACATCCTCACAAATACCGATAGGTACGGCAGTTGATTTGTCAACCATTTGCAGAGATATTTATATAAAGAGAAAGGCATAACACTAACACCAGCTCCCAAATCACATATAGCAGTTTTCACATAATTTCTTTTGATGGAGCAAGGTATAGTTGGTATTCTCGGATCTCAAAGTTTTTTAGGTACTCCATCTTTAAAAGTGTAATTAGCAACCATAATGGAGATTTCAGCTTCCGGTATTTTTCTCTTATTGGTGATGATGTCTTTCATGTACTTTGCATAAGGAGGCATTTTTAAGATATCAGTCAAGTGAGTATGCAAAAAGACTGGCCTCAGCATTTCAGCAAAGCGTTGAAATTCTTCATCATCTTTTTTAGTTGACTTGGGTGGAAAGGGCATAGGTTTTTGAACCCATGGTTCTCTTTCCTTACCATGTTTTCTAGCAACAAAGTCTCTTTTATCATATCTTTTATTCTTGGCTTGTGGGTTATCAAGATCAACTGCTGGTTCTATCTCAACATCATTGTTTGGTTCTTTATTATTTGTTTGAGTGTCTTCATAAACCTCATCATTATATTTTTCATTATCAGAAGTTGAGTGTTCACTACCAGATTGAGTTTCAGCACCAGAGATAGAAACTTCATTATCAGGAGGTTTTTCTACTACAGGTTCACAAGAGGCATGCAAAGTCCTATCATTCTTCTTTTTTTTCTTTTTAGAAGGACTACGTGCATCAGTGTTAACCTTTTGAGAGTCTTGTGCAATTATTTTTGGGTGTCCCTCGGGATAAAGTGGTTCCTGAGTCATCCTACCTCCTCTAGTCATTACTCTAACAGTATGTTCGATATTATTATTCATTTCATCTAACAACTCTTTTTCAGATTTAGCAACTTGTTCTAACTGAGTTTGAACCATAGAAGCATGCTTCCCCACACCTCTAACATCATTTGAGATTCTAAATAACAAGTCACTCACGCGAGGAATCATGTCAGAATTGTATTTCAACTGTTTCATAACATTTGCATTGAAGTGATCTTGCTTTCTAATGTAATTTTCAAACTCATAAAGGCATTGGCTAGGGTGCATATTGTGAGGATTATCATTATCATTGAATTTCATTAGAGAATTTACCACTACCACCTTAGTTGGTGGTGGTGTATCAAAGCCCATGCATTTCTTAAATAGGAGGTATTTTTGACATCCTCAGCTTTAATACCTTTTTTCTCTCATAGATTTCTTTGCCTCTTGCATATCTTCAGGACTGAGATATAAGATACCCCTATTCTTACGAGTGGGTTTAAGCAGTGGTTCAGGAGGAGTCCAATCATCATAACTTTTCAATATGTTATTCAATAATTCTTCAGCTTGCCCAATAGTTCGTTCACTGAAAACACAACCAGCACAACTATCTAGGAAATCCCTAGAAGCATCGGTTAGTCCATTATAGAAGATATCAAGTATTTCATTTTTCTTAAGAGGATGATCAGGCAAAGCATTAAGCAATTGGATAAGCCTCCCCCAAGCTTGTGGGAGACTCTCTTCTTCAATTTGCGCAAAGTTAAATATTTCCTGTAAGGCAGCTTGTTTCTTATGAGCAGGGAAATATTTTTCAGAGATGTAATAAATCATATCCTGGGGACTACGCACACAACCAGGAGCAAGAGTATTGTACCAAGCTTTAGCATCACCCTTTAATGAGAACGGAAATAATTTGAGAATATAGTAATAGCAAATTTTCTCATCATGAGCAAAAAGGGTGGCTATGTCATTCAACTTAGTAAGATGTGCCACAATAGTTTAAGTTTGATAACCATGGAAAGGATCATATTCAACCAAAGTAATTAACTCTGGGTCGACAGAGAATTCATAATCCTTATCATCAATAAAGATAATTGAAGTAGCAAACTTAGGATCACATTTCATTTTAGCATTCAAAGATTTCTCTTTGTACTTGCATAATAATTTCTCTAGATCATCTCTATCCTTACAAGCAGGAATATCTCTAGTTGCCTCCTCGCCCATAACATAACCTTCTGGTACCTTTGGCAATTCATATCTAGGAGGACTAGTTCTAATAGGTGTTTCAAGATTTTCAGTTTCAAGCTCATCATCAGTTTCAACAATATCATGCTGTCTTACTCTAGCAATTTGTTCATCAAGAAATTCACCTAGTGGCACATTATCATAAAGCAAGGTACTAGCATCATCATAAGCATCATTCATAGCAGAAGTAGCATCATCAACAACTTGCGGCATATCAGGATTAATAGCATGTGGTGGTGTTGCAAGTTTACTTATAACAGAAGGTGAATCTAAAGCGGAGCTGGATGGAAGTTCCTTACCTCCCCTCGTCTTAGAGGGAAAAATCTTGGTCTTAGCATCCTTCAGATTCTTCATAGTGACAATTTGATAATAATGACAAGTGACTCAACAAATATAGCTATGCTTCCCAGCAACAGCGCCTGGAAAAGGTCTTGATAACCCACAAGTACAGGGGATCGCAACAGTTTTCGAGGGTAGAGTATTCAACCCAAATTTATAGATTCGACACAAGGGGAGCCAAAGAATATTTGTAAGTATTAGCAGCTGAGTTGTCAATTCAACCACATGTGGAGATTAATTATCTGCAGCAAAGTGATCAGTAGCAAACTAGTATGGTAGTTTTGATAATAGTAGCAACAACAATAGTAACGGTAACAGTAATAGCGGTGATTTTGTAGCAAGTGCAACAGTAACGAAAGTAGTAGTAACTTAGCAACAACAATATAAGAGAAATTCATAGGCATTGGATTGGCAATTCGTTGGATGACATTCATCATGTGACAGTTATAACCTAGGGCGATACGACACTAGCTCCAGTTCATAAATATAATGTAGGCATGTATTCCGTAAATAGTCATACGTGCTTATGGAAAGAACTTGCATGACATCTTCTGTCCTACCCTCCCATGGCAGTGGGGTGCTATTGGAAACTAGGGATATTAAGGCCTCCTTTTAATAGAGAACTGGAACAAAGCATTAACACATGGTGAATACATGAACTCCTCAAACTACGGTCATCACTGGGAAGTGTCCCGAATATTGTCACTCCGGGGTTGCCGGATCATAACATGTAGTAGGTGACTATAACTTTCAAGATCGAATCTAGAACATAGATATAATGGTGATAACATAAACGGTTCAGATCTGAAATCATGGCACCCGGGCCCAAAGTGACAAGCATTAAGCATGGCAAAGTTATAGCAACATCAATCTCATAACATAATGGATACTTGGGATCAAGCCCTAACAAAACTAACTCGATTACATGATGAATCTCATCCAACTCCTCACCGACCAGCGAGCCTACGAAGGAATTACTCACTCCCGGTGGGGAGCATCATGGAATTGGCGATGGAGAAGGGTTGGTGATGATGAAGATCGAAGATCCCCCTCTCCGGAGCCCCAAACGGACTCCAAATCTGGCATCCCGATGAAGAACAGGAGACGGCGGCGGCTCCGTCTCGTGGAACATGATAATTCTTTCTCCCTGATAGTTTTTTGGGCGCGCCTGGAGGGGGTGGCGCACCCTGGTGGGTTGTGCCCACCCAGGTGCCCCCTCTGGTGGTTCTTCGCTCCAGAAATTATCTTTATTCATATAAAAATTCCTCGCAAAGTTTCGTTCCAATCCGAGAACTTTTATTTCTGCACAAAAATCAACACCATGATAGTTCTACTGAAAACAACACCAGTCTAGGTTAGTTTCATTCAAACCATGCAAATTAGAGTCCAAAACAAGACGAAAAGCGTTAGGAAAAGTAGATACGATGGAGACGTATCAGGCAGCGTCAGTGAACCACGTCCTAGAGATGTTGAGGGCTTCATTGTTGAAACTACTGTGGGAGAACAGATAGGGGTGTCGGAAGCCAGAGTGGCTAGTTTACATTTTCCTATTTTACGCTATTATTCATTATTTGCGGGGAGATGTTTGATTGGTCGTGGGGAGAGTGGAGGCCTCAATGCTCCTGACCTTGCCATTTTGTGCCATGCTTTATATACTGATAGAACTTTTAGTTTGGGCGCTATGGGCTCGACGGTTGAGTCTAAACCATTTGAGGGGTCCTATTTTTGGAGGCATCTATGCTTCCCGTTTAGATAAACATTTTGAGATACCCATTAGGCTTGATGAGAAGGAGGAAATGTCGTTACCCACTAAGTACTTAGATTATGCTAGTATGGTAGCACATGAATTTATTTGAAAAGACGATGAGAAGCGGCTCATCTATAACCTAGTGTTCAGTCAGGGCACCTATCAGATTATTACTTTGCCTGCACCTTCTTTGTTCCATATTCACTCAGGCAGGTACATCATTATGCCCGATGATATTTATGCGTACAGGGAGCAGACGCGATCCCCAGTCCCTGCGCCAGCACTATCACCTGATCCATATCAGGAACCTGTTTATTAGTGGGAGCCACAAGAGCTCGCCAACCAGTGGAACCCCCAGGACCCACCGGAGTATCGGGAAGAGGATTATTTCGAGCCATGGCCCTAGACCAACTTAGGCCAAAAGCCTAAGATTGGGGGAGTACGTATTTCTCACCGACATTACATTCATGTTCACACACTCATTTCAGTTGTGGGTGCTCATACTTTTTCATTGTATTATCCATGTTAGTTTATTTCTCGCTTTCTTCTTGTGTGTTTGAAAAACTTTGAGAAAATCCAAAAAATGTAGTTATCGCTTCTTTTTAGTTTTTCTTTATAGTTTAATTAGTTGTAGTATTAAAAGAAAACCATAAAAAAATTCTCATTCTTCTTTTGCTTGTTGGGAGCTTTCCCGTGTAAATAGTTTTTCTCGTTTTTGTTTTCCTTTCGTTATTTTCTTTCTTCTGAAAAAAACTCTAAAAATATTCCAGTGTGTTTCTCTGAAATTATTGTTCTTTTCTTTGGGTCATAAGGAGAAGATCATGATGAAAATGTTGAGTGGTTCTCATATGCATTACTGTTGATCTAACATAGAGCCCATATTACCTTGTCTTCTCCTCTGAATAAATGTTTGCAGATTCCAGCTTAGTCCAATGCATGTGCACTCTTATTATTATCCACACCGTTCGGTCGTGCAAGTGAAAGGGAATAATGATGATATATGATGAAATGATTGAGATGGAGAGAAGCTGGTATGAACTCAACCTATTTTGTTTTTGTAAATATGATTAGCTCATCGTTATTGATTCAACCCATTATGAATGAAACATGTTTGCAATGACAATTAGAGATTATAGTTACTCATGCCATGCTTAATTAGCCAGGAGTTTATAATGGTTTGTCTTCAGTGCCAACATGAAAATTAAAATGGTTGTGATGTAGTATGATAGGATGGTATCCTCCTTTGAATGATTTAAGTGGCTTGACTTGGCACATGTTCATGCATGTAGTTGAAACAAAAAACAACATTGCCTCCATGATATTTATGTTCATGGTGATTTATATCCTACTCATGCTTGCACTCAATATTGGTTAATCTCAATGCATGTTAATGACCGTTGTAGCTCTCTAGTTGGTCGCTCCTCACTCTTTTGCTAGCCTTCACTTGTACTAAGCGGGAATGCTGCTTGTCCATCCACTTCCTTAAACCCGAAGTTGTTCCATATGAGTCCACCATATCTACCTATATGCGGTATTTACCTACCGTTCCAAGTAAATTTGCATGTGCCAAACTCCAAACCTTCAAATGATAATCGGTTTTGTTTGCCCTAATCGCTCATGTAGTGACTGGGGGCTGTCAGTATCTTCCATGCTAGGTGGGTTATTCTCATGATGAGTGTTGATTCACTTGTCATTCACGAGAAAGTGGCTGGTAATCGGGATGCCCAGTTCCATGCTTGAAATCAAATCAAAATATAACTAAAAATAAAACTCCCCAAGGATTGTTGTTGGTATGGACGGTACCCATTGTTTCGGATCAGTCGTGGAGTGTGATTGTTGGTGGAGGGGAGTAAAAACTTTACCATTCTGTCTGGGAACCGCCTATAATGTATCTAGCACGGAAGATAGTGAGATCTCTTGGTTGTTATGTTGACAATGAAAGCATACCGCTCAAAATTATTCATCTCTGTTTTAAAAGCTCCGAGCTCTGGCACCTCTGCAAATCCCTGCTTCCCTCTGCGAAGGGCCTATCTATTTACTTTTATTGCCAAGTCATCATCCTCTTACAAAAAGCACCAGTTAGAGAGCACCACTGTCATTTGTATGCGTTGTTATCAATTGATATTGAGTATGACTGTGACTGGATCTCTTTTGCTATGAATTACAATGTCTAGTCAGCCCTTAATCTTCAGGGGTGCTCTGCATTTATGTTTTGCAGTCTCAGAAAGGGCTAGCGAGATACCATTCTGTTATATTATATCATGATTGTTTTGAAAAAGTGTTGTCATCCGAGTTTTATTATTATTGCTCGCTTGTTGCTTATGCCATTGATATGAGTAAATGTGAGACCTAAATGTTATTGTGAATATGGTTAGTTCATATTCTTTGCTAAAAACCTGAATCCTAGCTATACATATTTGCAACAACAAGATCAAACAGAGTTTGTAAAAGTTATTCTTTGTCACTTTCAGCTTATCAACTGAATTGCTTGAGGACAAGCAATGGGTTAAGCTTGGGGGAGTTGATACATCTCCATCGTATCTACTTTCCCAAACTCTTTTGCCCTTGTTTTGGACTCTAACTTGCATGATTTGAATGGAACTAACCTAGACTGGCGCTTCTTCCAGCAAAATTGCCATGATGTTATTTTTGTGCAGAAATAAAAGTTCTCAGAGTGACATGAAAATTTACGGAGAATATTGTTGGAATTAATAAAAAATACTGGCGAAGAATTATCCAGAGGGGGGGCACCCAGAGGCCACAAGCCCAAGGGGTGCGCCCACCCCCTGGGGAGCGTCCTACAGGCTTGTGGGCCCCCTGGAGCCCCTCCGACCTCAACTCCAACTCCAAATAACCCTATACGGCAAGAAAAAAAATCAAGGAGAAGAGTTCATCACGTTATACGATATGAAGCCGCCGCCACCTCCTGTTCTTCATCGGGAGGGCTGATCTGGAGTCCGTTTGGGATCCGGAGAGGGGGATTCATTGCCAAAATCATCACCAACCTTCCTCCATCACCAATTTCATGATACTCACCGCCGTGTGTGGGTAATTCCATCGTAGGCTTGCTCGACGGTGATGGGTTGGATGAGATTTATCATGTAATCGAGTTAATTTTGTTAGGGTTTGATCCCTGGTATCCACTATATTCTGAGATTAATGTTGCTATGACTTTGCTATGCTTAATGTTTGTCACTAGGGCCCGAGTGGCATGATTTCAGATCTGAACCCATTAGGTTTTCATGAATATATTTGTGTTCTTGATCCTATCTTGTAAGTTGTAGACACCTATTACGAGTTATGATCTGCATACCCCAAGGTGACAATAATTGGGATTCTTCCCGGTGATTACCGTAGTTTGAGGAGTTCATGTATTCACTAAGTGCTAATGCTTTGGTCCGGTTCTCTATTAAAAGGAGGCCTTAATATCCCTTAGTTTCCATTAGGACCCCGCTGCCATGGGAGGGTAGGACAAAAGTTGTCATGCAAGTTCTTTTCCATAAGCACGTATGACTATATATGGAATACATGCCTACATTATATTGATGAATTGGAGCTAGTTTGGTGTCACCCTAGATTGTGACTGTTGCATGATGAATGCCATCCGACATAATTATCCATCACTGATCCGTTGCCTACGAGCTTTTCATATATTGATCTTTGCTAAGTTACTTTCGTTGCTATTGTTGTTACAATCACTACAAAACTGCTACTGATACTTTTTCCACCATTACCGTTACTTCCATACTACTTCTCTACTAAATACTTTGCTGCAGATATTAAGTCTTTCAGGTGTGGTTTAATTGACAACTCGGCTGGTAATACTTGGGAATATTCTTTGGCTCCCCTTAGGTCGAATCAATAAATTTGGGTTGAATACTCTACCCTCGAAAACTGTTGTGATCCCCTGTACTTGTGGGTTATCAAGGTTCACTGAAGAACTGTTCTCCTCCATCTTGCAGCTATAGAACTTGTTGGAGACTTCATATCTCTCAACCCGGGCATTTACTTGAAATATTAACTTCAACTCTTGGAACATCTCATATGCTCCATGACGTTCAAAACGTCTTTGAAGTCCCGGTTCCAAGCTGTAAAGCATGGCACACTGAACTATTGAGTATTCATCAGATCGAGCTTGCCAGACATTCATAACATCTGCATCAGCTCCTACATCAGGTGTGTCACCTAGTGGTGCATCAAGGACATAATGTGCAGCAATGAGGATAATCCTCAAGTTATGGACCCAGTCCGTGCAATTGCTACCATCATCTTTCAACTTAGCTTTCTCTAGGAACGCATTAAAATTCAGGGGAACGATAGCTCGGCCATTGATCTACAACATAGATATGCAAAACTATAAGACTAAGTTCATGATAAATTAAGTTCAGTTAATCAAATTACTAATGAACTCCCACTTCAATAAACATCCCTCAAGTTATCTAAGAGATACATGATCCAAATCAACTAACCCATGTCTGATCATCACGTGATATGGGGTAGTCCTCAATGGTGAACATCTCTATGTTGATCATATCTACTATATGACTCACGTTCAAACTTTCGGTCTCCACTGTTCCGAGACCATGTCTGTACATGCTAGGCTCGTCAAGTTTAACCCAAGTATTCGACTTGTGCAAAACTATCTTACACCCGTTGTATGTGAACGTAGAGTCTATCACACCCGATCATCACGAGTTGCTTCGAAAGGACGAACTTTGGCAACGGTGCATACTCGGGGAGAACACTTTTATGTTGAAATTTAGTGAAGGGATCATCTTATAATGCTACCGTCATTCTAAGCAAAGTAAGATGCATAAAGGATAAACATCACATGCAATCAAAATATGTGACATGATATGGCCATCATCATCTTGTGCTTTTGATCTTCATCTTCAAAGCATCATCATGATCTCCATCGTCACTGGCTCAACACCTTGATCTCCATCGTTGCGTCGGGGTCGTCTTGCCAACTATTGCTTCTACAATTATTTCTAACGCATAGCGATAAAGTAGAGCAATTACATGGCATTTGCATTTCATACAATAATCAAGAGACAACCAAAAGGCTCCTGCGAGTTGTCGATATTACAAAGCATGATCATCTCATACAACAACCTATATCACATCACGTCTTGACCATATCACATCACAACATGCCCTGCAAAAACAAGTTAGACGTCCTCTACTTTGTTGTTGCTAGTTTTACGTGGCTGCTACGGGCTTCTAGCAAGAACCGTTCTTACCTACACAAAAACCACAATGGTGATTCATCAAGTTTGCTTTTAACCTTCTTCAAGGAACGACCGTAGTCAAATTCGATTCAACTAAAGTAGGAGGAACAGACACCCGCCAGCCACCTTTATGCAAAACTAGTTGCATGTCAGTCGATGGAACCATTCTCATGTGCGTGGACATGTAAGGTTGGTCCGGGCCGCTTCACCCCACAATACCGCTAAATCAAAATAATACGTTGGTGGTATGCAGTATGACTATCACCGTCGACAACGCTTTGTGTTCTACTCATGCATATCATCTACTCATAGACCTGGCTCTGATACCACTGTTGCGAAACGTTCCATGGAAAAAAATTATACACACGCAACATCTATCAACGAGATGCATAGCAACGAGAGGGGAGAGTGTGTCTATGTACCCTCATAGACCGTACCCTCGAGTACCGAACGTACGGCACCTCTGCTTTCAGCACACCTTCAGCTCGGTGACGTCCACACCTTCTTGATCCAGCAAGACGATGAGGTAGTGGATGAGTTCTGGGGCACGACGGCGTGGTGACGGTTATGGTGATGCTATCTCTGCAGGGCTTCGCCTAAGCACTATGAAAATATGACCGAGGGTGTAAACGGCGGAGGGGGGGCGTCGCGCACGGCTAAGAGATTGTCGTGGTTATGTGTGGCGCCCCCCTCCCACATATATATAGGTGGAGGAGAGGGGAGAGGCCAAGGGGCGCCCCAAGTAGGGCCTAATCCTACTTGGGGTCTTCCCCAAGCCACCCCCTTCCTTATTTGAGTGCGGGAGGAAGGCAGGGGGAGGAGGTGCCCCCCTTTTCTTTCTCTCACGAGGAGGGAAAGACAGGAGGGGCCACCCCTCCCCTTTCCTCCCCTAGGGCTGGCCAGCCAAGGAGAGGGGCACGCCAGCCCCCTAGTGGGCTGGTCTATCCCCCCTTTGGCCCACTAGGCCCATACACCTTACCGGGGGTGTCCAGAACCCCTTCTGGTGACCCGATGACTACCCGGTTCACTCCGAAACTCTTTCGGTGTTCGAATACCATCGTCCTATATATCAATCTTTACCTCTGGACCATTCCGGAGCTCCTCGTCATGTCTGTGATCTCATCTGGGACTCCAGACAACATTCGGTCACCAAATCATATAACTCATATAACACTATATCGTCAACAAACGTTAAGCATGCGGACCCTACGTGTTCGGGAACTATGTAGACATGACCGAGACACCTCTCCTGTCAATAACCAATAGCGGAACCTGGATGCCCATATTGGTTCCTACATATTCCACAAAGATCTTTATCGGTCGAACCTGATTACAACATACGTTATTCCCTTTGTCCATCGGTATGTTACTTGCCCAAGATTCAATCATCGGTATCTTCATACCTAGTTCAATCTCGTTACTGGCAAGTCTCTTTACTCATTTCATAATACATCATCTTGCAACTAACTCCTTAGTCACTTTGCTTGCAAGGCTTCTTATGATGTGTATTACCGAGAGGGTCCAGAGATACCTCTTCATACTCGGAGTGACAAATCCTAATCTCGATCTATGCCAACTCAACAAACACCTTCGGAGATACTTGTAGAGCATATTTATGATCACCCAGTTATGTTGTGATGTTTGATAGCACACAAGGTATTCCTCCAGTATCCGGGAGTTGCATGATCTCATAGTCGAAGGAATATGTATTTGTCATCAAGCAAGCAATAGCAATAAACTGAACGATCAATATGCTAAGCTAACAGATGGGTCTTGTCCATCACATCATTCTCCTAATGATGTGATCCCTTTATCAAATGAAAACACATGTCTATGGTTAAGAGACCGTAACCATCTTTGATCAACGAGCTACTCTAGTAGAGGCTTACTAGGGACACGGTATTTGTTTATGTATTCACACATGTATTTAAGTTTCCGACCAATACAATTCTAGCATGAATAATAAACCTTTATCATGAATAAGGAAATATAAAATAACAACTTTATTATTGCCCTAGGGCATATTTCCTTCACTGGCCTCCTACTGGATTGATACTTTGGTTTCATAACTGAGGGAAATACCTACAGTAGTTGTACTGCATCATCCCTTCCTCTTTGGGGAAATACCCACGCAGTTTCAAGCCGCATCAAAAGGGATTTCTAGCATCGTTGCTAGGGAGGATCAAGTCAAGATCTACCAGGTTCCGCATCACAAATCTCTAATCCTTGCAATTTACATTATTTGCCATTTTCCTCTCATTTTCTCTTCACAAAAATTTGCCTTTTATTTTCCTTCTTTTTCGTTTGCCTTTTTGCTTGTTTAAGATCTTTGCTTGTGTTGCCATGTGCCTTCTATATGCTTGCATATTCACTTGCTAAAAATCTATTGATATGGATCCTCATCAACTTGCTAATATTTTTAAAAGATCCAATTATGATGAACCAATTGCTAGTGAATTAAGTTCACTAGATTATCTTTATGAAGTTTTGCTTGAGAATCGTGAATCTAAAAATTGTGATGAAAGTGTTGAAAGAAGAAATTTATAAAGTGATTCATGAGATTTCCTTGAATGAAAAGCATGTTTGAAATGATGTTATTATAAATTCTATTAATGTCAATTGTGTTAATAATATGCAAAACCCCAATCTTGGGGATGCTAATATTAGTATGTCCACTACTTATTGCAATGATCATGATTGGGGTGATAATGATTCTTATGATCTTGAAAATTTATTAAGCCTCATGATGAATATGTTTGCAATAATATTGAATTGGGTTTGGAAGAGTGTCAACTCAAGGGAAAAAGGATCCCACATATTTGGAGAGTGGTCAATCTTATGATTTTTTTTAATAAAAGTGGGTTTGGAGAGGTCATGACTTTATTTGATGATAATCCCACTATTTTGCAAGAGTGTCAACTTTGCATGCATGTGGATCATGAAGACAAAATTTTATATGATAGCTATATTGTTGAATTTTATTATGATCCTACATGTAATTATTATGAGAGAGGAAAATATTTTTGTAGAAATTTTCATGTTACTAATTTACCTCTCGTTATGTGGAGATTGTCAATGTTTCATTCCTCTCCTTTGCATGTGCTAGATATTTCTTGTCTTGATAATTTGTTTGCTTATAAAATGCCTATGCATAGGAAGTATGTTAGACTTAAATGTGTTTTTCACATGCTACATGATTCCCTCTTCATGTTTCAATTACTATCTTTCATGTGAGCATCATTGAAATCTCAAGCCTATCTTAATGGCTATAAGGAAAGAGCTTTTTGGAAGGCAACCCAGTGAATAAAATTTTCTTTTTCCTTTTTATTTCTATTCTTGAGTGTTTGCATGATTATGCTATTGTTATGATTGTGTTTTTAATGTTTTAATTAGTGTCTGTGCCAAGTAAAGCCTTTGGGATCATGTTTGGTGATAGTTGATTTGATCTTGCTGAAAAATAGAAACTTTTGTGTCCAGTAGAAGAATTTTAGAAAATCACAGAAGCGACGAAAAATTCTGAATTTTTTACACAAGATTGATATACAAATTGCCTACATTGTCCTAATTTTTTTTAAAAAATAAGATTTATAGAAGTATGGTTAAAGTCCAGATTACTACAGACTGTTCTGTTTTTGACAGATTCTGTTTTCGTTGTATTGTGTGCTTATTTTCGTAAATATATGGATTGTATCGGGGGTATAAGCCATGGTAAAGTTGGAATACAATAGTTATAATGCAATCATAAAATATGAATGGGTTTTCAACAGTACTTAGAGTGGTGATTTGCTTTTTTTACACTAACGGATCTCACGAAGGTTTTGTTAAGTTTTGTGTGATTGAAGTTTTCAAGTTGTGGGTGAGATCATGATGGATGAAGGAATAAGGAGTGAAAAGAGCCTAAGCTTGGGGATGCCCATGACACCCCAAGTTAATATCCAAAGAGAACCAAGCAACTAAGCTTGGGGATGCCCCGGAAGGCATCCCCTCTTTTTTCCAACGGCCATCGGTATTTTACTTGGAGCTATATTTTTATTTGTCGCATATCTTGAGTTTTGCTTGGAGCGTCCTGTATTATATGAGTCTTTGCTTGTTTTCCTTTTTAGTTTGTCACAAGTATCCTTGCTGGACACCTATTTGAGGGAGCCAAAATTATGCTATGATTTGTTAGAATTGCTCTATATGCTTCACTTAAATTTTTTGAGCTATAGAATTGCTCTAGTGCTTTACTTATATCTTTTTGAGCACGGTGTGCTTTAATCTTTTTGGAGAAATACTCTCATGATTCACTTAGATTTATTTGAGAATTGGTAATTTTAGGAAATTCTCTCATGCTTCACTTATATTATTTTGAGAGATGAAAATTTTTATGCTCATGTTCTTCACTTAAATTTATTTGAGCTTGTTAAAAGCAATGGCAATATATGAAACTAGTCCCAAAGTGATAGATACTCAAGAGGGATATAATAAAAACTTTCATGAAGATAATTGGACAAAATAAACTTTATTCCTTGTAATAGTTTTGAGGTATGATGATAGTAATATGTGAGTCATGTTGGTGAGTAATTATGCTTTAGTAAGAATATTGGTGTTAAGGTTTGTGATTCCCTATTCAAGCATGAAAGTCAATAGTTATGCGATGAAATTACATCCTACTTGTGGTGCATTATTCGTTGTTAGTTATGCTTAATGCTCATTTATGAGATTTTTTGTTTCTTGGTTGGTTTCTTCTCAATCTTTTTGCTAGCCTCCACTTGCACTAAGTAGAAATACTACTTGTGCATCCAAAATCATTAAACCCAGTTTTGCCATATGAGTCCACCATACCTACCTATATACGGTATTTCTGTAACGTTCTAAGCAAATTTGTATGTGCCAACTCTAATTTTCAAAATAATTTCCTTTTTGTGTGCCAGTACCGCTCATGAAGCGGTAGGGGGTGAACAATATTTTTCCATGCTAGATGTGTTATTATCAAGATGAGTGTTTATTCACTTGTCATTGCACGAGAGTACGGCGGTAATAGGGATGCCCAGTCCCGAAATGAAAAAGAAATTTACTTATGTTGTCAAATAATAAATTCCTTGGAAAGTGTTGGTATGGATGGTACCCGTGGATACGGCTAGCCGTGGAGTGTGAAAGAATGGTGGAAAAAGGAATAAACTTTATTTTCTGTTTGGGAACCGCCTATGATATATCTAGCATGGAAAGTATTGGGAACTGCTCGATGTTTTCGTTGACGGGAAAAGCATGCCTCTCAAAATGTTTTTATCTCTCAATTTTTTGCTTTGAGCTCTGGCACCTCTACAAATCCCTGCTTCCCTCTACAAAGGGCCTATCTATTTACTTTATGCAATTTTAATTTTATTTGAATCTCCATCTTCTCTTATAAAGCACCAACTAAGGGGCACTATGATCGTACTTGAGCATTGGATGTAGCTAATACTCGAGTATGCTTCGTCAATGGATCAATGATTGAGCATGATGGGCTAGGGATAGCTTTCTTTAGTGTTGATATTTTGAAAGACATGGTTGCTTGTTGATATGCCTGAGTATTGAAGTCTTCATGTCAAATATAGACTATTGCTTTGAACCATCTAAAGGTCCAACTGTCCATGCTACAAAAGAAAAGGAATATCTGACGAACATGTTAAGCAGCATACATCAAAATTCTGTTTTTTTATCATTTACCTACTCGAGGACGAGCAGGAATTTATCTTGGGGATGCTGATACGTCTCCAATGTATCTATAAATTTTTTTATTGTTCCATGCTGCTATATTATCATTCTTGGATGTTTTACAATCATTTTATAGCAACTTTATATCATTTTTTGGGACTAACCTATTGACATAGTGCCCATTGCCAGTTGTTGTTTTTAGCTTGTTTTTACTTCGCAGAATATCAGTACCAAACGGAGTCCAAATGCCACGAAACTTTTTGGAGATTTTTTTGGACCAGAAGACACCTTAGGGGCCAAGAAAGAATCAGAGGGGAGGCCCGTGGGGGGCAAAACCCACCAGGGCACGTCCAGGGGGTTGTGATCCCCACAGAGACCCCCTGCACCGTCTGTTCACCCTATAAATTCCCAAATATTCCAGAAACCCTAGGGAAGACGTCGAAACACAATTTCAGTCGCTGGAAGTTCCGGAACCACGAGATCCAATCTACACCATCACGGAGGGGTTCATCATCCTCATTGGTGCCTCTCCAATGATGCGTGAGTAGTCCACCATAGACCTACGGGTTCGTAGGAAGTAGCTAGATGGCTTTCTCTCTCTCTCTCTCTCTTTTGATTCTCAATACAATGGTCTCTTGGAGATCTATTCGATGTAATGACTTTTTGCGGTGTGCTTGTTGGGATCCAATGAAGTTTCAGTTTATGATCATATCTATATCCATGAAAGTTATTTGAGTTTTCTTTGATCTCTTATATGCATGATTAGTTATAGCCTCGTATTTCTTCTTTGAATCTTTGGTTTAGTTAGGCCAACTAGATCAATTTTCTTGCCATGGGAAGAGGTGCTTTGTGATGGGTTTGATCTTGCGGTGTCCTCTCCCAGTGACAGAAGGGGCAGCAAGACACGCATGTATCGTTGCTATTAAGGATAACAAGATGGGTTCTATTCCTACATGAATAGATCTTGTCTACATCATGTCACCATTCTTATTGCATTACTCCGTTTCTCCATGAACTTAATACACTAGATGCATGTTGGATAGCGGTCGATGTGTCGGTGGAAATGACACCTATGGAATCACTAGGATCCCTTCTACGGTTGGCGGGCGCGGGGTTGTGCAAAGAGTGGGTCTGGTAGTCAACACAAAGATCGTTTACATAGGTTCGGGCCGCAAGGATGCGTAATACCCTAGTCCTGCTTTTGTGTATATTTGAGTGTTCTTGAGCTCTCGAACTAGCTGTGGTGCATGCGTAGTCCAAAAGATTCGAATCCTTCTCTAGTACGCCTCGGGCCTCCTTTTATAGGCGAAAGGGGTCGCCACAGTGGCACACAGGAGGTGGAAAGGTACACAGCGTACAAGCTTATCGCCTGTCATTATGGGACAGTGTGCATTAAATGCGCTCCTTAGGTCTCCCGTTGCTTTATTGGGGACGGAACGAGGCCCGTCCCGTCCGTTGCCGCTCCGCCTCGCTCCGACACGCGTCCAGGCCATCGAGGCATGCAGCGCCATGTAGGCTGGCTGGCTGCTGAGATGGTGTGGTGGTAGGGTCTTCACGAAGATCTGCATGCCACCATGTAGGTGCTCGCTGAGTTGGCCTGGAGGCCGCGCGTCGCCATGCAGGTGCTTGCCCAACTGGTTGGGCTGGCAGCTGTATGGGAATGGCGGTGGAGTCTTGGCACACGTGGGCCTGGCTGTGGCCCCGCAGGTGCCCTTGGCAAGGGTCTTGCCGTGGCATCGCGGTCGTCCCCAGCAAGGATCTTGCTGGGGGTCTCGTGGATTTCCTCGGCAAGGATCTTGCCGAGGATCATCGTCTTCTGGTCCTTATCTGATATTGTGTGCTTATGATCTTCACAAAGATCTGCATGCCACCATGGAGGTGCCTCCCGAGCCTTGGTTCCAATGTGGTTGATGGTGTCGGAACCCTTGGGCTCAAGGGTGGCGCGCTCTGCTGGCGTTGGGCAAGTTGCCCCGGCAAGGCCCTTGCCAGGGCCGCGGAGACCGCCCTGGCAAGGGTCTCACTGGGGGAGTCCACCTCGCCCTCTTGCTCTTTGCGTCTCTGGTCTCGCCGTTGCTTTGCCCGTCTTGTACCTTTGGCTTCCCTCCTGTGCCCTGCTAAGTGTGGCCACAGGTGCGGCTCTGACTGCCCGTGCACAAGTAGAGGGGTAAAAAAGGGGAGCCCCTACTTTTGTACACCGACAGGAGCCCCCGGGCCTGGGCCACACATAAGCGCAACGCGTTGTTGGGCCGGGCCCAGAACGGTGCGCGGGCACGCGGGGCGGAGTTTTACTGCGGTAATTCCTTCGCCTGTCGCGCTTCCCCACGACCCGTGTTGAATGCGTGATGTGGGGATCGTGCGTGGAATGACCGCAGCATGCTTGCGTCACCCGTGGTGAACAGTAAAGAGGTGGCTTGCGTGTTCCCTCGAAATGGCAGAGGCGCCGCTCATTTACTCTCTCCGCCTTAGAACCGTCGTTCCACGTTACCCGCTACGCCTGCTCCTTACGCCACGTACGCCGCATGCACAGCACGGGGTAGGTGGCAGACGCATGGAATATGGGAAGGCGCGCGGGGGCCGATACTCACCTGCCCTTGATTGGGCGGTCGATGGCCTCGCCTGCTGCCACTTTAATGAGCCGGATTCGAGCGGGCTCTTCAGGGGCGTAGAGCTAGTCTTTCGGCCTCCCCTTTCCAACTATAAAAAAGGGAACTCAGGGGTAGGAGGAAGAGCATCTCCATGCGTCTCCCCTTTGTCTCCATCCCCACCCACGGTCATGGCGAGAGGGCGTGGCCGCGGCCGTTCTTCTGCGGAGGCGACCAGGTCCTCCTCCCGCCAGAGAGCCGCGGCGGTCAAGGAAGAGATAGATGCCCAGGGTGAAGGCCATGCTCGAGGCGAGGCCGCTGGACGGGCCCGCGGTCGGCGAGGCGGTCAAGGCAGAGGCGGCCGAGGAAGAGGTGGGCGTGGAAGGGGAATGCCTGCGTCATCTCCGTCTCTGTCGCCATCTCCCCCGCCAACTCCTCCCGCTTCGCCGAGTGGTCACGTCGGGGACTCGGCGCTCGAGTTTATCCTGCAGCTGCATGGCCCACTGTGCTGCCACCTTCGTCTTCCCTGGGCGTTCGCGAGGGTGCTGGAGATCGACCAGCCACTGCGGCTGAGGCTTCACATGAAGGGGTGTTGCCATGGCGACATGTGGGTGAACACAGGGTTCCCCGCCCCTCAAGTGATGCTCCTTTGTCGGGGCTGGAAAACCGTTGCACGCGCCCATTGCTTGATGGATGGGCACGTCCTCTGCTTCAAGCTAGCGGAGAGCGATTTGCTCTCCGTCAAGGTCTTCGGGTGCTCGGGACACAGGCTAGGGTGCTGTGCGGAGAGCTCGACTGATGGCGAAAGCTCCTCTTCCGGCGAGAGCGACGAGGAGGACAGTGACAACAACGACGAGGGTAGCGGGTGAGAAGATGACAGGTCCAACTAAGCGTCGGGCACACCATTCCTGGGCGACGCCGGCAGCACCATCATCTGCATCGCCAGCTCCTTGAACTTCTCGGGGTCATTGCCTTGGGTTGCTGGTGTTGGAGGGACGGGGAAGGCCGGGGAAGACGAAGAAGGTGGGTGGCGGGCCGTCAAATCGGAGTACGCGGGCACCGACGCCTTCATCGTGTATTGCCGGCCCGCTGCCTCATCTTTCGGCTCTCCTCCCGGCACCATCATCACCAGCCCTCTCCTGGGCGGCCGCTGGGATGTTCTTTTGGCGTCTTCTGCTGCTCGTACCTCGCCTAGGCACTCCTTTTTCCCTTCTGCCTTCTTGTTCTATTTCCTGAGGAGAGGGACAAGAAAGGGATTACGGGCATCTAATCTCTTTTTAGTTTTTAAGCCTACGGGCCTTTGTAAGATTTAAATCTCGTAACCCCCTTGCTCATGTATGCATTCCGTACGAATTGTACTTGTTAGCAACGTATTAATGAGGAGAAGGGTGTTTGCCGGGTTTTGTTCGTGCGTGGGCGAGGACCACACCAAGGAACGAGTCCTCGTTATCTTAAGATAAACACTGTACCCCGGCGACAGGCCTTGCCGTCTTCCTGCTCTATAGCTTGGCTACACTTGCGCCCTTGGCAGAGGTAGGGGCCGAGTAGGATTAGGACCTTCGCTCGTCCCCTTCCCATCGCACTACAACCAAGTTCCGGCCCAAAGTAAGTTTTTCGGACACGGGACAGAGGGAGCAAGATGGTATGAGAGCGAGCGAAGTCTCGTACGTTCAAGTTCCATACGGAGGCACAGAGTGGGGAAAAAGACTTATCTGATGTCGCAGCCCCCGGCAAACTTGGCTTGCCGTGATCGGATCCTTAGACCTGCAGCCCCCGGCAACCTTGGCTTGTCGGGATTGGGTCATCGGCCTGTTCTCTTTCTCCCAAAAATAGCTCAACAGAAACATGTCCACGCACCCTGCGAACCAAAAAGGGCGGGAAGGAACAGAGAGATGCGTACTCGACCTCTATGCTAAGGGTTAGTCGCCGCCAAGCACTATCAACCCTAACACAGAGAAAGACTCAACCTAGCATGCATGCTAAAACTTAGGACGCCAGCGCTTCATTTATTTATGCTCAGGGTCTGCGCCTGGCTTTGTACAAAGGGTTACATGCCTTGCCGGCAAGGCTTGCACAAAAGGTGGTTTGCCGGGGGTCCTAGCAACCGCGCCTTATGGGTAAAACCTGCGAAGATGTTCGATGTTCCAGGAGTTGCTCACTGGAATACCATCTTCGGTCTCCAGGCGGACTGCGCCGGGCCTGGTGACTTGTATTACCCGATAAGGGCCTTCCCACTTTGGCGTCAACTTGTTGGAATTCTTGGCCGACTAAATGTGCCGAAGAACAAGGTCGCCTTCCTCAAAGCTTCGGGCATGAACCTTGCGGCTATGGTAGCGGCGCAAGGCTTGCTGGTAGTGTGCTGCTCGCACAGCCGCCCGAAGACGATCTTTCTCAAGGAGCGTTGCGTCATCTTGCCGCAACTGCTCTTGCTCAAGCTCATCATAAGCGAGCACTCGAGGTGACCCGTACGTGAGTTCCATGGGGAGAACTGCTTCTGCCCCGTAAACGAGGGAGAAAGGTGTCTGGCCGGTGGCTTGATTTGGTGTCATTCTGATTGACCAAAGAACCGCTGGCAATTCATCAATCCAGCGCCGTCCGCACTTGCGTAGCCTGTCAAAAGTTCTTGTCTGGAGGCCTCACAATACTTCAGCATTCGCCCTCTTAGCCTGGCCGTTGCTTCGTGGGTGTGCAACAGAAGCAAAACAGACCTTGCTGCCGAGGTCCTGGATGTACTGCATGAAGGTGCGGCTCGTAAACTGCGTGCCGTTGTCGGTGATGACTCTATTTGGCACACCAAAACGGCAGACTAGTCCCTTGAAGAATTTGACGGCTGACTGTGCTGTCACCTTTCTCACTGCCTCCACCTCCGGCCACTTTGTGAACTTGTCGACTGCGACGTACAAGTATTCAAAGCCCCCGATAGCACGGGGAAAGGGGCCCAGTATGTCGAGCCCCCATACCGAGAATGGTCAGGAAAGAGGGATTGTCTGGAGAGCTTGAGCTGGTTGACGAAGCTTCTTTGAATGGAACTGGCACGCTTCACACTTGGTTACTAAGGCCGTTGCATCCTGGAGGGTAGTGGGCCAGAAGAAACCTTGCCGGAATGCCTTGCCGGCAAGGGCCCTTGACCCTATGTGGGAGCCACATATGCCTTCGTGGATCTCTGCCAACAGCTCCAGTCCTTCCTCCCGGGAAATGCACTTCAATTTCACACCGTTCGGCCTTTTTCTGTATAGAACGTCGTCGACGAACTGATACATGGCAGATCGACGGGCTACTTTCTCCGCCTCTTCATGCTCCTCAGGAATTTCCCCTGTTTGGAGGAATCGGATGGTATGTCGTGCCCATGCCGGAGCCTGAGGCTCGACGACAAGGGCTAAAAGTGTTTCCTCTGCCACGGGAGCGGCTGTCTCTACAGCCAGGGCTTGACGCCCTCCCGGAGTCTGTTGCCCCATGGCAAGCTCAGTGTCCATGGCAACATCTTTGTCGGCGGCTCCTGGGAGCTCGGAGGGAAAGTACTTGCCAAGGCCCGATTTCCTCCGCTTGTTCTGCCCTGTCGATGGTTCAATGGATGGTTGAGTTAATCAAAGCACAAAAGTACCTGGTTCCACAGGCAATTTGAAGGCAGCGCGTTTCGACAAGTAGTCGGCGATGTCGTTCTCCGCTCGGGGAACATGCTCCACTTGTATACCGTCAAAACGCTCTTCCAGCTTCCTCACTTCATCTACGTAGGCCTACATCAATGGGCTTTGATAATCTTTGTTAACTTGCTTGACGACAAGCTGTGAATCACCCCTGACGATGATCTTCTTGATCCCGAGGTCTGCCGCGATCCTGAGACCGGCAAGCATACCCTCGTATTCAGCAGTGTTGCTTGTTGACATCTCCCTGGGGAAGTGCATCTGGACTACATACTTGAGGCGCTCTCCGGTGGGTGTGCTACCTCTTGAGCACTGCATTGGTTTTCCCTTGAAGAGGAAAGGGTGATGCAGTAAAGTAGCGTAAGTATTTCCCTCAGTTTTTGAGAACCAAGGTATCAATCCAGTAGGAGACCACGCTCAAGTCCCACGCACCTACACAAATAAATAAGAACCTTGCAACCAACGCAATAAAGGGGTTGTCAATCCCTTCACGGCCACTTGCAAAAGTGAGATCTGATAGAGATGATAAGATAATATTTTTGGTATTTTTATGATAAAGACTAAAAGTAAAGAAAGCAAAATAAACGGTAATAGAAATAATGGTAGATTAATATGATAGAGAATAGACCCGGGGGCCATAGTTTCACTAGTGGCTTCTTTCAGGACCATAAGTATTACGGTGGGTGAACAAATTACTGTCGAGCAATTGATAGAATTGAGCATAGTTATGAGAATATCTAGGTATGATCATGTATATAGGCATCACGTCCGTGACAAGTAGACCGACTCCTGCCTGCATCTACTACTATTACTCCACACATCGACCGCTATCCAGCATGCATCTAGAGTATTAAGTTCATAAGAACGGAGTAACGCTTTAAGCAAGATGACATGATGTAGAGGGATAAACTCATGCAATATGATATAAACCCCATCTTTTTATCCTCGATGGCAACAATACAATACGTGTCGTTTCCCCTACTGTCACTGGGATCGAGCACCGCAAGATTGAACCCAAAGCTAAGCACTTCTCCCATTGCAAGAAAGATCAATCTAGTAGGCCAAACCAAACTGATAATTCGAAGAGACTTGCAAAGATAACCAATCATACATAAAAGAATTCAGAGGAGATTCAAATATTGTTCATAGATAATCTTGATCATAAACCCACAATTCATCGGATCTCGACAAACACACCGCAAAAGAAGATTACATCGAATAGATCTCCAAGAGAATCGAGGAGAACTTTGTATTGAGATCCAAAGAGAGAGAAGAAGCCATCTAGCTAATAACTATAGACCCGAAGGTCTGAGGTAAACTACTCACACATCATCGGAGAGGCTATGGTGTTGATGTAGAAGCCCTCCGTGATCAATGCCCCCTCTGGCGGAGCGCTGAAAAAGGCCCCAAGATGGGATCTCACGGGTACAGAAGGTTGCGGCGGTGGAAATAGGTTTTTGGCTCCTCCTCTGATGTTTTCGGGGTACGTAGGTATATATAGGAGGAAGAAGTAGGTCGGTGGAGCCACGAGGGGCCCACGAGGGTGGAGGGCGCGCCCAGGGGGTAGGCGCGCCCCCTGCCTCGTGGCCTCCTCGTTGATTGCTTGACGTCCACTCCAAGTCCTCTGGATCACGTTTGTTCAGAAAATCACGTTCCCGAAGGTTTCATTCTGTTTGGACTCCGTTTGATATTCCTTTCCTTCGAAACACTGAAATAGGCAAAAAACAGCAATTTGGGCTGGGCCTCCGGTTAATAGGTTAGTCCCAAAAATAATATAAAAGTGTATAATAAAGCCCATTGAACATCCAAAACAGATAATATAATAGCATGGAACAATCAAAAATTATAGATACGTTGGAGACGTATCAAGCATCCCCAAACTTAATTCGTGCTCGTCCTCGAGTAGGTAAATGATAAAAACAGAATTTTTGATGTGGAATGCTTCTTAGCATAACTTTCAATGTAATTCTTTTTATTGTGGCATGAATATTTAGATCCGAAAGATTCAAGATAAAAGTTTAATGTTGACATAAAAACAATAATACTTCAAACATGCTAACCAAGCAATTATGTCTTATGAAAATAACATAGCCAAAGAAAGCTCATCCCTACAAAATCATATAGTTAGGCCATGCTTCAATTTCGTCACACAAAACGTTCTCATCATGCATAACCCCGATGACAAGCCGAGCAATTGGTTCATACTTTTTAACGCGCTTCAGCCTTTTCAACCCTTACGCAATACATGAGCGCAAGCCATGGATATAGCACTATGGGTGGAATAAAGTATAATGATGGGGGTTATGTGAGAAGACAAAAAGGTACAAAGTTCACACTGACGCGGCTAATCAATAGGCGATGGAGATGCCCATCAATTGATGTCAATGAGAGGAGTAGGGATTGCCATGCAACGGATGCACTAGAGCTATAAATATATGAAAGCTCAACAAAAGAAACTAAGTGGGTGTGCATCCAACTTGCTTGCTCACGAAGACCTAGGGCATTTTGAGGAAGCCCATCATTGGAATATACAAGACAAGTTCTATAATTAAAAATTCCCACTAGTATATGAAAGTGACAACATAGGAGACTCTCTATCATGAAGATCACGGTGCTACTTTGAAGCACAAGTGTGGAAAAGGATAGTAACATTGTCCCTTCTCTCTTTTTCTCTCATTTTTTCTCATTTTTTCTTTTTTTTGTTGGGCCTTCTCTTTTTCTTTGGCCTCTTTTTTAGCCCGGAATCTCATCCCGACTTGTGGGGGAATCATAGTCTCCATCATCCTTTCCTCACATGGGACAATGCTCTAATAATGATGGTCATCACACTTTTATTACTTACAACTCAAGAATTACAACTCAATACTTAGAACAAAATATGACTCTATGTGAATGCCTCCGGCGGTGTACCGGGATATGCAATGAATCAAGAGTGACATGTATAAAAAATCATGAAAGGTGGCTTTGCCACAAATACGATGTCAACTACATGATCATGCAAAGCAATATGACAATGATGGAGCGTGTCATAATAAACGGAACGGTGGTAAGTTGCATGGCAATATATCTCGGAATGGCTATGGAAATGCCATGATAGGTAGGTATGGTGGCTGTTTTGAGGAAGATATAAGGAGGTTTATGTGTGATAGAGCGTATCATATCACGGGGTTTGGATGCACCGGCGAAGTTTGCACCAACTCTCAAGGCGAGAAAGGGCAATGCATGGTACCGTAGAGGCTAGAAAATTGTGGAAGGTTGAGAGTGCGTATAATCCATGGACTCACATTAGTCATAAAGAACTCATATACTTATTGCAAAAGTTTATTAGCCCTCGAAGCAAAGTACTACTACGCATGCCCCTAGAGGGATAGATTGGTAGGAAAAGACCATCGCTCGTCCCCGACCGCCACTCATAAGGAAAGCAATAAAAGAACACCTTATGTGTCAAAATTGTCACACAACTTTTACCATACGTGCATGCTACGGGACTTGCCAACCTTAACACAAGTATTTCTCAATTTCACAATTACTCAACTAGCACACTCTAATATTACCACCTTTATATCTCAAAACACTTATCAAGTATCAAACTTCTCATGATATTCAATGAACTCAATATGGAAGTTTTTATTATGCTCATCTTGGATGCCTATCACATTCGGATTAATTTCACAATTAAAGCAAATTACCATGCTGTTTAAGACTCTCAAAATAATATAAGTGAAGCATGAGAGATCAATAATTTCTATAAAATAAAACCACCACCGTGCTCTAAAAGATATAAGTGAAGCACTAGAGCAAAACTATATAGCTCAAAAGATATAAGTGAAGCACATAGAGTATTCTAACTAAATTCCGAATCATGTGTGTCTCTCTCAAAAGGTGTGTACAGCAAAGGATGATTGTGGTAAACTAAAAAGCAAAGACTCAAATCATACAAGACGCTCCAAGCAAAACACATATCATGTGGTGAATAAAAATATAGCCCCAAGTAAAGTTACCGATAGATCGAAGACGAAAGAGGGGATGCCTTCCGGGGCATCCCCAAGCTTAGGCTTTTGGTTGTCCTTGAATTTTACCTTGGGGTGCCTTGGGCATCCCCAAGCTTAGGCTCTTGCCAATCCTTGTTCCATAATCCATCAAATCTTTACCCAAAACTTGAAAACTTCACAACACAAAACTTAACAGAAAATCTCGTGAGCTCCGTTAGCGAAAGAAAACAAAACACCACTTCAAGGTACTGTAATGAACTCATTCTTTATTTATATTGGTGTTAAACCTACTGTATTCCAACTTCTCTATGGTTTATAAACTCTTCTACTAGCCATAGATTCATCAAAATAAGCAAACAACACACGAAAAACAGAATCTGTCAAAAACAGAACAGTCTGTAGTAATCTGTATCAAACGCAAACTTCTGGAACTCAGAAAAATCTACCAAAATAGGACGACATAGATAATTTGTTTATTGATCTACTGCAATTGGAATCAGTATTTTATCACGTTCTGGTGATTTTTGACATGTCTTTTCATGAATAGAGAGTTTCTGGAATTTTCAGCAAGATCAAATAACTATCATCCAAGAAGATCCTATAGGTTTAACTTGGCACAAACACTAATTAAAACATAAAAACACATCTAACCAGAGGCTAGATCAAATATTTATTACTAAACAGAAATAAAAAGCAAGAAAATTAAAATAAAATTGGGTTGCCTCCCAACAAGCGCTATCGTTTAATGCCCCTAGCTAGGCATAAAAGCAAGGATAGATCTAAGTATTGCCATCTTTGGTATTTATCTTTTTAGTGGAGTTATACTCGAATCCGGGAGGTTCCTTATGTTTCCCTTCATATTCGGAGATTCTTAGATCTAGAGCATCCAACCGTTTGTTGCAAAGTGTAATCAAGGTATTCATGCGATTAAGGTTTCCTCCAACATTTTTAAGATGTTCAAGAGATTTTTGCAATTCGCATAGTTTTTCTAAGATTTGGGTTCCCTCTTGAGTAAGAGTTAATCCCTTTTGTGCGGGAAGTATTCCTACTATCCCCTCTATAATTTCATAAGCAAAACTAGGATCAGTTTCAATAAAATTCTCTTTGGCGGCAAAATCAAGGAGTTGTCTATGGGATACGGTTAGCCCAACATAAAAATTGCGAAGTAAAACCTTGAAACCTCCCTTTATAGCGCAACCACGATAGGATTCAATCATCCTAAACCAAGCATCTTTTAGATTCTCTCCTTCCCTTTGTTTAAATTTAAGAAATTCATTCTCGGGAGACAAAGGAGTAGATAAAGTACTAGCCATAACGATGAAGCAAGCGAAAAAGAGGCGAACGGAAAGAGAGGGCGAATAAAACGGCAAGGGTGAAGTGGGGGAGAGGAAAACGAGAGGAAAATGGCAAATAATGTAATGTGAGGGATAAGAGTTTGTGATGGGTACTTGGTATGTCTTGACTTGTGCGTAGACTCCCCGGCAACGGCGCCATAAATCCTTCTTGCTACCTCTTGAGCACTGCGTTGGTTTTCCCTTGAAGAGGAAAGGGTGATGCAGTAAAGTAGCGTAAGTATTTCCCTCAGTTTTTTAGAACCAAGGTATCAATCCAGTAGGAGACCACGCTCAAGTCCCATGCACCTACACAAACAAATAAGAACCTTGCAACCAACGCGATAAAGGGGTTGTCAATCCCTTCACGACCACTTGCAAAAGTGAATCTGATAGAGATGATAAGATAATATTTTTGGTATTTTTATGATAAAGACTAAAGTAAAGAAAGCAAAATAAACGGTAATAGAAATAACGGTAGATTAATATGATAGAGAATAGACCCGGGGGCCATAGGTTTCACTAGTGGCTTCTCTCAAGAGCATAAGTATTACGGTGGGTAAACAAATTACTGTCGAGCAATTGATAGAATTGAGAATAGTTATGAGAATATCTAGGTATGATCATGTATATAGGCATCACGTCCGTGACAAGTAGACCGACTCCTGCCTGCATCTACTACTATTACTCCACACATCGACCGCTATCCAGCATGCATCTAGAGTATTAAGTTCATAAGAACGGAGTAACGCTTTAAGCAAGATGACATGATGTAGAGGGATAAACTCATGCAATATGATATAAACCCCATCTTTTTATCCTAGATGGCAACAATACAATACGTGTCGTTTCCCCTACTGTCACTGGGATCGAGCACCGCAAGATTGAACCCAAAGCTAAGCACTTCTCCCATTGCAAGAAAGATCAATCTAGTAGGCCAAACCAAACTGATAATTCAAAGAGACTTGCAAAGATAACCAATCATACATAAAAGAATTCAGAGGAGATTCAAATATTGTTCATAGATAATCTTGATCATAAACCCACAATTCATCGGATCTCGACAAACACACCGCAAAAGAATATTACATCAAATAGATCTCCAAGAGAATCGAGGAGAACTTTGTATTGATATCCAAAGAGAGAGAAGAAGCCATCTAGCTAATAACTATGGACCCAAAGGTGTGAGGTAAACTACTCACACATCATCGGAGAGGCTATGGTGTTGATGTAGAAGCCCTCCGTGATCAATGCCCCCTCCAGCGGAGCGCCGGAAAAGGCCCCAAGATGGGATCTCACGGGTACAGAAGGTTGCGGCGGCGGAAATAGGGTTTTGGATCCTCCTCTGATGTTTTCGGGGTACGTACGTATATATAGGAGGAAGAAGTAGGTTGGTGGAGCCACGAGGGGCCCACGAGGGTGGAGGGCGCGCCCCCTGCCTCGTGGCCTCCTTGTTGATTGCTTGACGTCCACTCCAAGTCCTCTGGATCACGTTTGTTCAGAAAATCACGTTCCCGAAGGTTTCATTCCGTTTGGACTCCGTTTGATATTCCTTTCCTTTGAAACACTGAAATAGGTAAAAAACAGCAATTTGGGCTGGGCCTCCGGTTAATAGGTTAGTCCCAAAAATAATATAAAAGTGTATAATAAAGCCCATTGAACATCCAAAACAGATAATATAATAGCATGGAACAATCAAAAATTATAGATACGTTGGAGACGTATCAGGGTGCGACGAGCAGCACACCAGCACCGGCGCCTTGCAGCGAGAAAGCCCCGTCAAAGTACATAATCCAGTCACGACTTGTTTCCTTGCCGGGGAGAGCGGTCTCCTGAATTTCTTCGTCGGGCGTTGAGGTCCATTTCGCAATGAACTCTGCCAAGACTGTACTCTGAATTGTCGAAGTGCTTTCAAACTTCAAACAAAAGCTCGATAGTTCCAAAGCCCATTCCACAATCCTCCCGGTTGCGTCTGGGTTATGCAATATCCTTTGCAACGGGAAGCGGGTGACGACGGTGATTTCGTGTGCTTGGAAGTAATGACGCAGCTTCCTCGAGGCCATAAGGAGGCCGAAGAGCAATTTCTACACACCAGAGTACCTTGACCTAGCCCCCTGCAAGAGGGAGCTGACAAAGTAAACCGGGTGCTGAATCATCATCTTCTTCTGCACTATTTCATTTGGTTGCGTCGCTTTTGCTTCGCCAGCATCAGACTCTGCCGGGGGCCTTGCCTTACCGGCACCAGGCCTTGTCGGGGGGAGCTCTGGTTTGCCATCCGCCAGCCTTGCCGTTGCCACTGCCTCTTCGTCGACCTCCCTCTGTGGCACTAGCGCGGTGCTGACCACTTGGTTCGTTGCCGCTAGATATAGCAGCAACGGTTCTTGTGGTTTAGGCGCAACCAGTATAGGCGTAGAGGAGAGGTACTTCTTCAAATCCTGCAGGGCTGCCTCAGCCTCTGGGGTCCATTCCATTGGGCCCGCCTTTTTCAAGATTTTGAAAAAGGGAAGGGCACGTTCAGCAGACTTGGAGATGAATCTGCTCATGGCGGCAATGCGGTCGGCGAGCCGACGTACATCCTTGATCCGCCGAGGTGCCTCAATCTGCTCAATGGCCTTGATCTTGTCTGGATTTTCCTCGATCCCACGCTGTGACACAAAGAACCCGAGAAGTTTGCCGGACGGAACGCTGAAGATACACTTCTCAGGGTTCAGCTTGAGGTTGATCTTGCGCAAATTTGCAAACGCCGCTTCTAAATCTTGTACGAGTGTTGCCCTGTCCTTGGTTTTGACCACTATGTCATCCATATAAGCTTCCATATTTCTATGTAGCTAGGGCTCAAAACCAATTTGGACTGCTCTCGCAAATGTTGAGCCAGCGCTCTTCAACCCGAAAGGCATTTGTATGAAACAATACGTACCACATGTGGTGATGAACGATGTTTTCTCTTCATCTTCTTTCGTCATGAAGATCTGGTGGTATCCCGAGTAAGCGTCGAGGAATGATAACAAGTCACACCCGGCCGTGGAGTCAACAATATAGTCGATGTGCGGTAACGGGAAAGGGTCCTTTGGACAAGCCTTATTGATGTCTGTGTAATCAATACACAGTCTCAACTTCCCATTTGCCTTGCGCACCACCACCGGATTGGCCAACCACGTTGGATGGAGTACCCCTCTCACCAAGCCTACCGCTTCCAACTTCCTGATTTCCTCTGTGATGAACTCTTGCCGTTCCAGAGCTTGCTTCCTGATCTTCTGCTTGATGGGTCGCGCATGAGGACAGACAGCAAGATGGTGCTCAATCACCTCCATGGGAACGCCAGGGATGTCGGATGCTTGCCACGCAAACACATCGACGTTCGCCCATAGGAAAGTGACGAGCTCGCCTTCCAATTTGCTGTCGAGGGTGGAGCTTATGGTGAAAGCCCCTCCCGTGCCATCCTCCTTGATGGACACCTTCTTGGTCTCTGGTGGTGCAGCTCTGGATTTCTTGCTCTTGCCGGTGGAGCTCTCTGGCACGTCCTTGACGGGAGCACAGCACTCCGAAGAGGTGCGCTTGCCGGAGTGGGTGCGAGAGGTCTTGCCAGCCTTCTTCCCTCCCGGGGCTTCGACGGCAGGACCAAGTGCCTTGGCGGCATGAGCTGCAACTGCCTCCCGGTAGAGTTGGTCAGCGCAGATCAGCGCATCCTTCTTGTCAGAGGGGACGGTGATGATGGTCATCGGCCCAGGCATCTTCAGCGTGTTGTAGGCGTAATGTGAGGCCGCCATGAACTTAGCTAGTGATGGGTGGCCGAGGATCCCGTTGTAGGGCAAGGGGATCTCAGCTACATCGAAAACAATCCTCTCTGTCCTGTAGTTCAGCTCGCCTCCAAATGTCACGGGCAGCGTGACCTTACCCTTCGGCTGACTTCTTCCCGGGTTGAACCCTTGGAACGTGCCCGTCTCTTCGAGGTCTTCATCAGGAATCTGCAGCCTTTTGATCACAACGGGCGAGATCAAGTTCAGACCGGCCCCGCCATCAACCAGCATTTTCGTCACCTTGAGGTTGCGTATTTTTGGTGAAACCAACAGCGGCAAACACCTGACCACAGTTGTGTGATCAGGGTGGTCCTCGGTGTCAAAAATGATAGGCGTGCTGGACCACTTCAGTGGTCTTTGAGCATCGAACGATGGTTCTGCTGCTGTGATCTCACGCGCTCACTGCTTGAGCTGGCGGTGAGAGGTGTGCAGCGAGGCGCCATCATCGACACACATGGCCTCTGTACCTTTCTGGAACTCATGCTCGCCGGACTTGTCGTCCTCGTCACGATCATCGTCTTCTTGCTTCTTGTCGCGGCCCTGGGCGGGCCTCTCTTGCTGGTTATCCTTGCCGCGACGACCTCCTTGGCAGCCACGCTTCTTGCCGGATCCTTCGGCACCATCCTGACCCTTCTCCTTATCCCGCCTCTCATATTCAGCTTTTTGCTTCTCAGTAAGCAGCTCAACTTGTCGGCAATTCTGGAGGTCGTGGCCCTTGGTGCGGTGGATCTTGCAGTACTGCTTGTCGGTGCTTCCTGGCTTGTCGGCGGCCGCCAAGGCCCGGCAAGTGGTGCACCCGGCAATTCCCTTGTCGGGGTCGTCTGCCTTGGCCTTTTTGGCAGCGCTGATGTCCTCGGATCCCTCGACGGCAAGCACGGTCTTGCCCTTGCGCTTCCTGTTGCGGCAGCGGCCCTTCTTCGTCGGGGCGGCTGTGTCTTCGTCTGTGGAGTCGGTTTCCGCACCAGCGTCCTCGCCGGGGTACTTCCTCCCCTCTTCAGCTCGAGTGCACCTATCGGCCAAACATAAAGTTCGGCCACATCTTTGACCTTGTTCATCGCCAGCTCTTCACGCATCTTGCGGTTGCGCACATTCTGATGGAATGCGCTGATCACGGCGGCGGGATGAACATCTGGGATGTTGTACTGCACCCGGCTGAACCTCTATATGTACTTGCGCAGGTTTTCACCTTCCTTCTGGGGGATGATATGCAAATCACTTGCCTGGCCATGAGCTTGGTGGCCTCCAGTGAAGGCGCCAACGAACTCATGACACAAATCCGACCAAGAAGAAATGGAATCTGCCGGCAAGTGCATCAACCATGACATGACATTGGGTTTAAGTGCCAACGGGAAGTAATTGGCAAGCACCTTGTCGTTGCGAGCTCCAGCAGCTTGCATCGCGATGGTGTAGATGCTGAGGGACTCCGACGGGTGGGTCTTGCCGTTGTACTTCTCGCCAACGTCGGGCTTGAACGTGCGGTGGGAGGGCCACTAGAACTGCCGCAGTTCACGGGTAAAGGCTGGGCAACCCACCTCGTAAGGTAGGCCGGCAGAGCCTCCCGATGCTGGGTGGTCCATAGTGGGCCCCGCCCACCTATCTGACTGGTGGCGTGCTTCGCGCCGGCGCTCGATGGTGGTTCGAGCGTCTTCATGGGCTCGCTCCCGAAGAACTTGGCGCTGATCGCAGTGGGTCCGTGGGTCGGATGATGCTATGGAAATGTTATCACAAGCGTCATCACGATGGACCGACACCCGCGGTGGCTGGCGTGGGGGAGGAGAGTGCACCGTGGCCGCAGCACCTCCGGTCCTTCCACCACTGGCATGCGGTGGCTCGACGGAGCGCCGGCCCGAGGGCCTTGCTGGTCGCGGCTCATCTTTGTTGGCAACGCCGACGAAGCTCCGGATGGTGGCTCTCCACTCGTCGAGCTTTTCCGCAGTAGGAGGAAAGTCGAGGAGCAAATGCGCGCGCGCCAAAGCTTCTGCTGGCGTGGGTGGCGGCGAAAGCTGCGTGGACCGTGACGCGCTTCGACTCCTAACCACGTTAGAAGGAGCTCTATCATGGCCTTGCGGCGGTGCACCATTTTTGCCAGCGCATCGGCGTGCATGCTGGCCTTCTACGTCCCGGGAATGAGGCACATGACTCTTCCCACGGCGGCGCCCGAGGTCACCAGCGTGGTGACACTGTTCGTCGCGCACAACCTGGGAAGATCGTGTCGTGGGCGCCGGCATAGGCATCTTGGAAGTCGCCGCGCCGCCCATGGGTGGCACGATGATAACCCACAAGTATAGGGGATCGCAACAGTTTTCGAGGGTAGAGTATTCAACCCAAATTTATTGATTCGACACGAGGGGAGACAAAGAATATTCTCAAGTATTAGCAGTTGAGTTGTCAATTCAACCACACCTGGATAACTTAGTATCTGCAGCAAAGTATTTAATAGCAAAGTAATATGATAGTAGTGGTAACGGTAGCAAAAGTAATATTTTTGGGTTTTGTAATGATTGTAACAGTAGCAATGGAAAAGTAAATAAGCGAAGAACAATATGTGAAAAGCTCGTAGGCATTGGATCGGTGATGGAGAATTATGCCGGATGCGGTTCATCATGTAACAGTCATAACATAGGGTGACACAGAACTAGCTCCAATTCATCAATGTAATGTAGGCATGTATTCCGAATATAGTCATACGTGCTTATGGAAAAGAACTTGCATGACATCTTTTGTCGTACCCTCCCGTGGCAGCGGAGTCCTAATGGAAACTAAGGGATATTAAGGCCTCCTTTTAATAGAGTACCGGAACAAAGCATTAACACATAGTGAATACATGAACTCCTCAAACTACGGTCATCACCGGGAGTGGTCCCGATTATTGTCACTTCGGGGTTGCCGGATCATAACACATAGTAGGTGACTATAGACTTGCAAGATAGGATCAAGAACTCACATATATTCATGAAAACATAATAGGTTCAGATCTGAAATCATGGCACTCGGGCCCTAGTGACAAGCATTAAGCATAGCAAAGTCATAGCAACATCAATCTCAGAACATAGTGGATACTAGGGATCAAACCCTAACAAAACTAACTCGATTACATGATAGATCTCATCCAACCCATCACCGTCCAGCAAGCCTACGATGGAATTACTCACGCACGGCGGTGAGCATCATGAAATTGGTGATGGAGGATGGTTGATGATGACGATGCCGACGGATTCCCCTCTCCGGAGCACCGAACGGACTCCAGATCAGCCCTCCCGAGAGGTTTTAGGGCTTGGCGGCGGCTCCGTATCGTAAAACGCGATGAATCCTTCTCTCTGATTTTTTTTCTCCCCGAAAGTGAATATATGGAGTTGGAGTTGAGGTCGGTGGAGCGTCAGGGGGCCCACGAGGCAGGGGCGCGCCCCCCACCCTCGTGGACAGGGTGTGGGCCCCTGACGTGGATTTTTCTTCCAGTATTTTTATTATTTTCCAAAAAGATGTTCTGTGGAGTTTCAGGTCATTCCGAGAACTTTTGTTTCTGCACATAAATAACACCATGGAAAGTCTGCTGAAAACATCGTCAGTCCGGGTTAGTTTCATTCAAATCATGCAAGTTAGGGTCCAAAACAAGGGCAAAAGTGTTTGGAAAAGTAGATACGACAGAGACGTATCAACTCCCCCAAGCTTAAACCTTTGCTTGTCCTCAAGCAATTCAGTTGATAAACTGAAAGTGATAAAGAAAAACTTTTACAAACTCTGCTTGCTCTTGTTGTTGTAAATATGTAAAGCCAGCATTCAAGTTTTCAGCAAAGATTATGACTAACCACATTCGCAATAACTCTTAGGTCTCATGTTTACTCATGTCAATGGCATAATCAACTAGCGAGCGATAATAATAAAGCTCGGATGACAACACTTTCTCAAAATAATCATAATATGATATAACAGGATGGTATCTCGCTAGCCCTTTCTGAGACCGCAAAACATAAATGCAGAGCACCTTTAAAGATCAAGGACTGACTAGACATTGTAATTCATGGTAAAAGAGATCCAGTCATAGTCATACCCAATATAAATTAATAGTAATGGATGCAAATGACAGCACCGCTCTCCAGCTAGTGCTTTTTAACAAGAGGGTGATGACTCCACATGAAAGTAAATAGATAGGCCCTTCACAGAGGGAAGCAGGGATTTGTAGAGGTGCCAGAGCTCGATTTTGAAATAGAGATAAATAATATTTTTAGCGGCATACTTTCATTGTCAACATAACAACCAAGAGATGGCGATATATTCCATGCTACACACATTATAGGCGGTTCCCAAACAGAATGGTAAAGTTTATACTCCCCCTCCACCAACAAGCATCAATCCATGGCTTGCTCGAAACAATGAGTGCCTCCAACTAGCAACAGTCCCAGGGGGAGTTTTGTTTGCAATTATTTTGATTTGATTTGCATAAAGCATGGGACTGGGCATCCCAGTGACCAGCCATTTTCTCGTGAGTGAGGAGCGGAGTCCACTCCTCTTGAGAATAACCCGCCTAGCATGGAAGATACGGACAGCCCTAGTTGATACATGAGCTATTCGAGCATACAAAACAGAATTTCATTTGAAGGTTTAGAGTTTGGCACATACAAATTTACTTGGAACGGCAGGTAGATACCGCATATAGGAAGGTATAGTGGACTCATATGGAATAACTTTGGGGTTTAAGGGATTGGATGCACAAGCAGTATTCCCGCTTAGTACAAGTGAAGGCTAGCAAAAGACTGGGAAGCGACCAACTAGAGAGCGACAACAGTCATGAACATGCATTAAAATTAATAGACATTGAGTACGAGCATGAGTAGGATATAATCCACCATGAACATAAATATCGTGAAGGCTATGTTGATTTGTTTCAACTACATGTGTGAACATGTGCCAAGTCGAGTCACTTAAATCATTCAAAGGAGGATACCACCCCACTATACCACATCACAACCATTTTAATAGCATGTTGGCACGCAAGGTAAACCATTATAACTCATAGCTGATCAAGCATGGCATGAGCAACTATGATCTCTAATTGTCATTGCAAACATGTTTATTCATAATAGGCTGAATCAGGAATGATGAACTAATCATATTTACAAAAACAAGAGAGGTCGAGTTCATACCAGCTTCTCTCATCTCAATCAGTCCATCATATATCGTCATAATTGCCTTTCACTTGCACGACCGAATGATGTGAAAATAATAAGAGTGCACGTGCATTGGACTAAGTTGGAATCTATGAGCATTCAATAAACAGGAGAAGACAAGGCAATATGGGCTCTTGGTTAAATCAACAGTAATGCATATAAGAGCCACTTCAACAATTTAATCATGGTCTTCTCCTATCGACCCCCAAAGAAAAGAAAAGAAATAAAACTATTTACACGGGAAAGCTCCCAACAAGCAAAAGAAGAACGGGAAATACTTTTGGGTTTTCTTTTTAATTATTACTACTACAGCATGAAAAGTAAACTAGCTAAAAGCTACACTAATTTTTTTGGTTTTTCTTAAGGTTTATTAAACACACAAGAAGAAAGCAAGAAAAAGAAAATAAACTAGCATGGATAATACAGTGAAAAAGTATGAGCACCGACATCTAGCAATGAGTGTGTGAACATAAATGTAATGTCGGTGGGAAATATGTACTCCCCCAAGCTTAGGCTTTTGGCCTAAGTTGGTTTATTGCCACGGATGGCCTGGCGGATATCCATAGTTGTAGCCGGGGTCGTACTGCGCTGCGGCAGTTATTGCCTCCTGAGCAGCAGCGTGGCGGCGAGCTGCCTCCGCCCTCCTCTCGTACTCATCTGCCTCCTCTCTGGTAATGAAATGTCTTCCTTTTGCCTGATAATCAGAGAAGGCAGGAGCAGGGAGAGTAATACGGACAGCACGACGTCTGTTAAAGATTAAGCGATACCGGAGAGGTGATTGATTCCTCTCGACAAACTGGTGGTGAACCATAGTATTAAAGTCCAAATAAGTAGGAGGCAACTCAATATCATCCTCACGTATGTCCACACCAAGAAAATTAGCTAAGCGGGTTGCATAAATTCCTCCAAAGAAATCTCCATTAAATCTATTATGATGCAACCTACGTGCAACAATTGCTCCCAAATTATAAGATTTGTCTCCTAACACAGCACTCCTAAGAATACTGAGGTCAGGTACACACATATGACATGCTTCATCTTTACCATTTATGCACCTACCTATGAAGAGAGCAAAATAATGTATAGCAGGAAAATGAATGCTCCCTATGGTAGCTTGTGCTATATCTCTAGATTCCCCCACAGTTATACTAGCAAGAAAATCTCTAAATTCAGATTTGCGGGGTTCACTAGCACTACCCCATTGTGGAAGTTTGCAAGCAATGGTAAAATCCTCTAAGTCCATAGTATAAGATTTTTCATAAAGATCAAACAGGACAGTTGGAGAATTACGTGAAGATGAAAATTCAAACCTCCTCACAAAGGAACTAGTGAGATAGTGGTACTGGCGGCACTTTTCTCCTCGAAGCTCACAAGATCAGCGTTACGCAAATATGCGTTAAATTCTTCCTTGATTCCCGCTCGATCCATAAAGTTTTCTGAAGGCCATTCACAAGGCCGCACTGGAGCGTCCCTTGGTGGCTCATCGTCAGCATCACGCATTGCAAGCCTGGGTCCTTGCTTCCTTGAAGAACCACCTTGGAACATTTTCCTAAGCATATTTCTTCCTCTGAAAAATTTCTGAAATTTTTAGTAACTTCAAAATAAAAGTGAACCAAGCTCAACAAAATTGATAGCAACTACTCCTACAAGTGCCTAGAGCCTATATCATGCATTAGAACTACTTGGAACCATATAAATTTGACATGCAAGCTCAAGAACATGGTCACCTAGGCAGCACAAATTTGCAATGAATAAAGCACTAGAACAAAAACTAATTGGACCAATGGAGGAGTCACATACCAAGGAACAATCTCCCCAAGCAGTTTTGTGAGAGGTGCTTTGAGCAAGGAGATCGAAAATCGCAGCAAAATGAGCTAGAACTCGTGCTTGAGCTGGATGGTGATTTTTTTGGGAGGAAGAAGAAGTGTGTGGGTGCAGGAATAAGTGGAGGGGAGCCACCATGGGCCCACGAGGCAGGGGGCGCGCCCAGGGGTGGGCGCGCCCTGCACCCTCGTGGCCAGGTGCTTGCCCCTCCTGCTGTGTTCTCAGTGCCAGATATTCTCAAATATTCCAGAAAAAATCATATTCCATTTTCAGGGCATTTGGAGAACTTTTATTTTCGGGGTATTTTTATATTGCACGGATAAATCAGAAAACAGACAGAAAAATACTATTTTTACTTTATTTCAACTAAATAACAGAAAGTAGAAGAGGGTACAGAAGGTTGTGCCTTCTAGTTTCATCCATCTCATGCTCATCAAAAGGAATCCACTAACAAGGTTGATCAAGTCTTGTTAACAAACTCATTCCGAATAACATGGAACCGGAGAAATTTCGAATAACACTATGTTACCTCAACGGGGATATGCACATCCCCAATAATAAGAATATCATATTTCTTCTTGACAGTAGGAAGAGGAAATTCAAAACCTCCAAAAATAATCGATGGAATTTTTCCAATAGAATTGATACTGTGGACTTGAGGTTGTTTCCTCGGAAAGTGTACCGTATGCTCATTACCATTAACATGAAAAGTGACATTGCCTTTGTTGCAATCAATAACAGCCCCTGCAGTATTCAAAAAGGTCTTCCAAGAATAATAGACATACTATCGTCCTCGGGAATATCAAGAATAACAAAGTCCGTTAAAATAGTAACGTTTGCAACCACAACAGGCACATCCTCACAAATACCGACAGGTATAGCAGTTGATTTATCAGCCATTTGCAAAGATATTTCAGTAGGTGTCAACTTATTCAAATCAAGTCTACGATATAAAGAGAGAGGCATAACACTAACACCGGCTCCAAGATCACATAAAGCAGTTTTAACATAGTTTCTTTTAATGGAGCATGGTATAGTTGGTACTCCTGGATCTCCAAGTTTCTTAGGTATTCCACCCTTAAAAGTATAATTAGCAAGCATGGTGGAAATTTCAGCTTCCGGTATCTTTCTTTTATTAGTGACAATTTCTTTCATATACTTAGCATAAGGATTCATTTTGAGCATATCAGTTAATCGCATACGCAAAAAGATAGGTCTAATCATTTCAGCAAAGCGCTCAAAATCCTCATCATCCTTTTTCTTGGATGGTTTGGGAGGAAAAGGCATGGGTTTCTGAACCCATGGTTCTCTTTCTTTACCATGTTTCCTAGCAACAAAGTCTCTCTTATCATAACGTTGATTCTTTGATTGTGGGTTATCAAGATCAACAGCAGGTTCAATTTCTACATCATTATCATTACTAGGTTGAGCATCATCATGAACATCATCATTAACATTATCACTAGGTTCATGTTCATTACCAGATTGTGTTTCAGCATCAGAAATAGAAATATCATTTGGATTCTCAGGTGTTCAGCAATAGGTTCACTAGAAGCATGCAAAGTCCTATCATTTTTCTTTTTCTTCTTTTTAGAAGGACTAGGTGCATCAATATTATTTCTCTGAGAATCTTGCTCAATTCTCTTAGGGTGGCCTTCAGGATACAAAGGTTCCTGAGTCATCTTACCAGTTCTAGTAGCCACTCTAACAGCATAATCATTTTCTTACTATTCAATTCATTGAGCAAATCATTTTGAGCTTTAAGTACTTGTTCTACTTGAGTGGTAACCATAGAAGCATGTTTAGTAATGAGTTTAAGTTCACCTTTAACTCTAGACATATAATCACCCAAGTGTTCAAGCGTATCGGAATTGTATTTCAATTGTCTACCAAAATAAGCATTGAAGTTTTCTTGTTTGACAATAAAATTATCAAACTCTTCTAAGCATTGTCTAGCAGACTTATAGTGAGGAATATCACCTTCATCAAATCTATAGAGAGAATTTACCTTTACTACCTGTGTCGGGTTATCAAGACCATGAGTTTCTTCAATAGGTGATGGATTAAGATCATATGTTTCTTCAACAGGCGGTAAATTAAGACCATGTATTTCTTCAATAGGAGGTAAATTCTTAACATCTTCAGCTTTAATACCCTTTTCTTTCATAGATTTCTTTGCCTCTTGCATATCTTCAGGACTGAGAAATAGAACACCTCTCTTCTTCGGAGTTGGTTTAGGAATAGGCTCAGGAATGGCTGGCTCAGGAAGTGTCCAATTATTTTCATTTGTCAACATATTATTCAATAGAATTTCAGCTTCATCCGGTGTTCTTTCCCTGAAAACAGAACCAGCACAACTATCCAGGTAATCTCTGGAAGCATCGGTTAGTCCATTATAAAAGATATCAAGTATTTCATTTTTCTTAAGAGGATGATCAGGCAAAGCATTAAGTAATTGGAGAAGCCTCCCCCAAGCTTGTGGGAGACTCTCTTCTTCAATTTGCACAAAATTATATATTCCCTTAAAGCAGCTTGTTTCTTATGAGCAGGGAAATATTTAGCAGAGAAGTAATAAATCATATCCTGGGGACTACGCACACAACCAGGATCAAGAGAATTAAACCATATCTTAGCATCACCCTAATGAGAACGGAAAATCTTAAGGATATAAAGGTAGCGAGATTTCTCATCATTAGTGAACAAGGTGGCTATATCATTTAATTTAGTAAGATGTGCCACAACAGTTTCAGATTCATAGCCATGAAAAGGATCAGATTCAACCAAAGTAATTATATCAGGATCAACAGATAATTCATAATCCTTATCAGTAACACAGATAGGTGAAGTAGCAAAAGCAGGGTCAGGTTTCATTCTAGCATTAAGAGATTGCTGCTTCCATTTAGCTAATAACCTCTTGAGCTCGTATCTATCTTTGCAAGCTAAAATAGCTAAAGCAGCTTCTTTTTCAAGAATATAACCCTCAGGAATAACAGGCGATTCATATTTATTAGGGGGGAGTCTTCATCATCACTTTCATCAATGTTATCAGTTTCAATAATTTCATTCTCTCTAACCCTAGCAAGTTGTTCATCAAGAAATTCACCAAGTGGCACAGTAGTATCAAGCATAGAAGTAGTTTCATCATAAGTATCATGCATAGCAGAAGTGGCATCATCAATAACATGCGACATATCAGAACGAATAGCAGAAGCAGGTTTAGGTGTCGCAAGCTTACTCAAAACAGAAGGTGAATCAAGTGCAGAGCTAGATGGCAGTTCCTTACCTCCCCTCGTAGTTGAGGGATAAATTGTTGTTTTGCGTCTTTCAAGTTCTTCATAGTGACCAGCAGATATAAATCCCAAGTGACTCAAAGAATAGAGCTATGCTCCCCGGCAACGGCGCCAGAAAATAGTCTTGATAACCCACAAGTATAGGGGATCGCAACAGTTTTCGAGGGTAGAGTATTCAACCCAAATTTATTGATTCGACACAAGGGGAGCCAAAGAATATTCTCAAGTATTAGCAGTTGAGTTGTCAATTCAACCACACCTGGATAACTTAGTATCTGCAGCAAAGTATTTAGTAGCAAAGTAATATGGAAGTAACGGTAACGGTAGCAAAAGTAATATTTTTGGGTTTTGTAGTGATTGTAACAGTAGCAACGGAAAAGTAAATAAGCGAAGAACAATATGTGAAAAGCTCGTAGGCATTGGATCGGTGATGGAGAATTATGCCGGATGCGGTTCATCATGTAACAGTCATAACATAGGGTGACATAGAACTAGCTCCAATTCATCAATGTAATGTAGGCATGTATTCCGAATATAGTCATACGTGCTTATGGAACAGAACTTGCATGACATCTTTTGTCCTACCCTCCCGTGGCAGCGGGGTCCTAATGGAAACTAAGGGATATTAAGGCCTCCTTTTAATAGAGTACGGAAACAAAGCATTAACACATAGTGAATACATGAACTCCTCAAACTACGTTCATCACCGGGAGTGGTCCCGATTATTGTCACTTCGGGGTTGCCGGATCATAACACATAGTAGGTGACTATAGACTTGCAAGATAGGATCAAGAACTCACATATATTCATGAAAACATAATAGGTTCAGATCTGAAATCATGGCACTCGGGCCCTAGTGACAAGCATTAAGCATAGCAAAGCCATAGCAACATCAATCTCAGAACATAGTGGATACTAGGGATCAAACCCTAACAAAACTAACTCGATTACATGATAGATCTCCTCCAACACCGTCCAGCAAGCCTACAATGGAATTACTCACACACGGCGGTGAGCATCATGAAATTGGTGATGGAGGATGGTTGATGATGACGACGGCGACGGATTCCCCTCTCCGAAGCCCCGAACGGACTCCAGATTAGCCCTCCCGAGAGGTTTTAGGGCTCGGCGGTGGCTCCGTATCGTAAAACGCGATGAATCCTTCTCCTTGATTTTTTCTCCCCGAAAGTGAATATATGGAGTTGGAGTTGAGGTCGGTGGAGCGTCAGGGGGCCCACGGGGATCCTGCAGGGTGTGGGCCCCTGACGTGGATTTTTCTTCCAGTATGTTTCTTATTTTCCAAAAAGATGTTCCGTGGAGTTTCAGGTCATTCCGGGAACTTTTGTTTCTGCACATAAATAACACCATGGAAAGTCTGCTGAAAACAGCGTCAGTCCGGGTTAGTTTCATTCAAATCATGCAAGTTAGAGTCCAAAACAAGGGCAAAAGTGTTTGGAAAAGTAGATACGACGGAGACGTATCACACGATGCCGCCCTTGTAGGGCCCCGCACCGCCTGCGGGGGCCCCGGCTCCGTCTTTGGGTTTGGCGGCGTGCGGCCCGTCGTCTCGCGCACAAACGACTCCACTCGCCAGGCTTTGACTGCAGAGCGATGTGGGTGTTCGCGGGCCGCGCCTCGGCTTCCGTCCGCGACCGCCCCACCACTCGCCCGCACTGGTACGGGTCGTTCGGTTCCTAACGAACCGATCGCCGTGACCGTCTTCTTCTTGGGAGCCATGGCGATGAAGAACTGCTAGACCAGATTTTCACAATTGCGCCCCCTACCTGGCGCGCCAAAGATGTCGGTGGAAATGACACCTATGGAATCATTGGGATCCCTTCTATGGTTGGCGGGCGCGGGGTTGTGCAAAGAGCAGGTCTGGTAGTTAGCACAAAGATCGTTTACCCAGGTTTGGGCCGCAAGGATGCGTAATACCCTAGTCTTGCTTTTGTGTATATTTGAGTGTTCTTGAGCTCTCGAACTAGCTGTGGTGCGTGTGTAGTCCAAAAGATCTGAATCCTCCTCCAGTATGCCTCGGGCCTCCTTTTATAGGCGAAAGGGGTCGCCACAGTGGCACACATGAGGTGGAAAGGTACACGGTGTACAAGCTTATCGCCTGTCATTACGGGACAAGGTGCATTAAATGCGCTCCTTTGGTGTCCTGTTACTTTATTGGGGACGGAACGAGGCCCGTCCCGTCCGTTGCCGCTCCGCCTCACGTCCAGGCCATAAAGGCATGCAACGCCACGTAGGCTGGCAGGCTCCTGAGATGGCATGGTGGTAGGGTCTTCACGAAGATCAGCATGCCACCACGTAGGTGCTCGCTGAGTTGCCTTGGAGGCCGCGCGTCGCCACACAGGTGCTTGCCCAGCAGGTTGGGCTGGCAGCTGTATGGGAACGGCGGTGGAGTCTTGGCAGACGTGGGCCTGGCTGTGGCCCCGCAGGTGCCCTTGGCAAGGGTCTTGTCGGGGCCCCGGCAAGGTTCTTGTCGTGGCATCGCGGTCGTCCCTGGCAAGGATCTTGCCAGGGGTCTCGTGGATTTCCTCGGCAAGGATCCTGCCGAGGATCATCGTCTTCTGGTCCTTATCTGATATTGTGTGCTTATGATCTTCACAAAGATCTGCATGCCACCATGGAGGTGCCTCCTGAGCCTTGGTTCCAATGTGGTTGATGGTGTTGGAACCCTTGGGCTCAAGGGTGGCGCGGTCTGCTGGCATTGGGCAAGTTGCCCCGGCAAGGCCCTTGACGGGGCCGCGAATGCCGCCCCGGAAAGGGTCTCGCTGGGGGAGTCCACCTCGCCCTCTTGCTCTTTGCGTCTCTAGTCTCAGCGTTGCTTTGCCTGTCTTGTACCTTTGGCTTCCCTCCTCTGCCCTGCTAAGTGTGGCCGCAGGTGCGGCTCTGACTGCCCGTGCACAAGTAGAGGGGTAAAAAAGGGAGCCCCTTCTTTTGTACACCGACACGATGTGTGGAGTAATAGTAGTAGATGAAGAATCGTTTCGGTCTACTAATCTTGGATGTGATGCCTATATATTGATCATTGCCGGGATATTGTCATAATTATTTGATCTTCTATCAATTACCCAACAGTAATTGTTTACCCACCGTTTGCTATTTTCTCGAGAGAAGCCACTAGTGAAACCTATGGGTCCCGGGTCTATTCTTTTATCATATTGCTTTCCGATATATTTTTATTCGCTTTTGTTTTCAGATCTATTATTTCAAAAACCTGAAAATACCTTGCTGCACTTTTTCTTTATTTATTTCATTTTGTGTTATTGTGATATCTATTTATCCAAAATAAACCAATCTATCTTTTGCCCGAGGAGGGATTGTCAACCCCTCTTACGCGTCGGGTTGCAGGTATTCATTCTTTGTGTGTAGGTACCGTTTCCATAGCTTGGCCTGGCCTCCTACTGGATTGATACCTTGGTTTCATAACTGAGGGAAATACCTACCGTAGCTGTACTGCATCATCCCTTCCTCTTTGGGGAAATACCGATGCAGTTTCAAGCCGCATCATTAGTAACTTAGCATAGTATTATACTAATATTGTACAAGTTGGGCCTTACATGGACCATTATGCTCACTATGTCATTTGTGTTGTTTGGTGACTGGGCCATAAAGCAACCATTGGCCCATAACAAAAAATCAATATTCACATAACGGAAAGTCTCGTTTTCATGTCTGTTCCATCGGAAAATATCATTTTGTTTTTGTTTCCGTTTTCGAGTAATTTTTGTTTCTTGTTTTCGTATTTTCTCTTTGTTTTCGTTTCCATTTCCATCCCTAGCGTGCAAGGCGGCGAAGAGGTGCCAGTCGTACCTTGCCTAGGCCTTCGACTGACGTGCACATGTGGTGGCCATTACGGTGCCTCGTCTTCTCGCCAGCACCGGTCATGTTCGTGTAGCCACTTCTCGAGTACCTCGAAGCTCATCGAGCGGGGATCCTGCAGTGAGGTGCTCGTTCGATGCCATCGACTGGATGCTCAGCTGGTGCCTCCTCTGCTTGCCACCAATCGACGTGTGCGTGTGGCCGCCCACTTCAGTGCCTCCTCTGCTCGCCACAATAAAGGTGACACGACATGGATATGCGCATATCTAGCGCACGTGGCCTAGCCCGCCACTCATATTTTCTTTCTTAAATAGTAATGAAAATGTTCTTGATAGCCAGCAGAGAAAAGCGCTTATCACTAATATTATTTTATATTAGGAGTGGGTTTGCATGCGTGCGTACCACTGCTTAGAACATACTAGTGGGCTAAATTCTGTGCACACCACTGGTAACAAATTACCAATCACAAGGCGATGGCAGGCACCCTGCCTACCAATCCATTGGTGGGCACTTTATGCCCACCATTGGTAACCATATCTGCAATAGCGAATCAATCCAACCTAACAGATAGAAGTTAGAAACTAGGGCACCTCCTCCCATGGTCTTTGTCTTCCTTTATAAAAATCACAACCACACTCTCTATCCATAGGCCGCAAACTTCATAGCCGAAGCAAAAGAGAGTAATGCATGTCAACAAGCGTTCGTCAGGTTCCAACTTCATTAGTTGAATCATCTTTACCTCTGCTCTAGCGCTAACGGCAAGGTGATAGATCTAATCCCTTTTGGATCCGCCGCCCAGCCTCCTTCCCTCTACCTGGCACTCCATCGTCTAGTGATCGCAAGGGATATCTCAATGCCTTGGCTCGGGCTAGTAGTTTAGGTTTTTTCCTCGTAGGGGCGGCCTTCACGTGGATGGCAGCGTCTCACCTTGAGTTGGTCTTTTGGGGTCTGATCCTCCTCGATTTTGTCCATTCTAATAGATTCGATAGAGCTTGTACATAGATTCCTACCGTCTTCTTGGGACGGTGAGGTTAGTATTTTTGCCCCGCGTCTGCAGCAATGACATATGGAGTTAGGTGCTTCAGATTGATTCAAGGGCTCAACGGCGACAACTGCGGCTCCGTGGGCATTGGTCCTTACAGGTTAGGCCGGATCCGGCACGTCTGTGGCTCGTTCTGGTGACGGTAGTGGTCGTTCAACGATCAATGAATCAAAATGTATTTTTATTATTATATTGAAGTCCTTTGTGATGGAAATATGCCCTAGAGGCAATAGTAAAGTTGTTATTATTATATTTCCTTATTCATGATAAAGGTTTATTATTCATGCTAAAATTGTATTGACCGGAAACTTAAATACATGTGTGGATACATAAACAAATATTGTGTCCCTAGTGAGCCTCTACTAGACTAGCTCGTCGATCAAAAGATGGTTAAGGTTTCCTAACCATAGACATGAGTTGTCATTTGATAATGGGATCACATCATTAGGAGAATGATGTGATGGATAAGACCCATCCGTTAGCTTATCATATGATCGTTCAGTTTATTGCTACTACTTTCTTAATGTCAAATACACATTCCTTCAACCATGAGATCATGCAACTCCCGGATACCGGAGGAATACCTTGTGTGCTATCAAACATCACACCATAACTGGGTGATCATAAAGATGCTCCACAGGTATCTCCGAAGGTGTCTGTTGAGTTGGCGTGAATCGAGATTGGGATTTGTCACTCTGTATGACGGAGAGGTATCTCTAGGCCCTCTCGTTAATACACATCACAAGAAGCTTGCAAGCAAAGTGACTAAGGAGTTAGTTGTAAGATGATGTATTACGGAATGAGTAAAGAGACTTGCCGGTGACGAGATTTCACTAGGTATTGAGATACCAATGATCGAATCTCGGGCAAGTAACATACCGACAGACAAAGGGAAATATGTAAGTTGTCATAAAGGTTAGACCGATAAATATCTTCATAGAATATGTAGGAACCAATATGGGCATCCAGGTCCCGCTATTGGTTATTGACCGGAGAAGCATCTCGGTCATGTCTACATCATTCTCGAACCCGTAGGGTCCACACGCTTAACGTCCATTGACGATATAGTATTATATAAGTTATGTGAGTTGGTGACCGAATGTTGTTCATGGTCCCAGATGAGATCACGAACATGATGAGGAGCTCCGGACTGCCTTTTTGCTCTATAAATACCCCAAAAATACCAGAAACCCTAGGGGAGTCGACGAAATATTCATCCAGCCGCCGCAAATTCTAGAACCACTAGATCCAATCTAGACACCATCTCGGATGGGGTTCACCACCTCCATTGGTTCCTCTCCGATGATGCATGAGTAGTTCTTTGTAGACCTTCGGGTCCGTAGTTAGTAGCTAGATGGCTTTCTCTCTCTCTCTCTCGCTAAATTCTCAATACAATGGTCTCTTGGAGATCCATATGATTTAACTCTTTTGCGATGTGTTTGTTGGGATCTGATGAACTTCGAGTTTATGATCAGTTATATCTTTTTATATCCATGAAAGTTATTTAAGTTTCTTTGATCTCTCATATGCATGATCTCTTATAGCCTCGTATTTCTTCTCCGATATTTGGGGTTTGTTTGGCCAACTTGATCTATTTATCTTGCAATTGGAAGAGGTGCCTGGTAGTGGGTTCGATCTTACGGTGCTTGATCCCAGTGACAGAAAGGGAAACAACACATATGTATCATTGCTACTAAGGATAAAAAGATGGGATCTATATCTATGCAATAGATAAACGGATCTTGTCTACATCATGTCATCGTTCTTATTGCATTACTCTGTTTTTCCACGAACTTAATACACTAGATGCATGCTGGATAGCGGTTGATGTGTGGAGTAATAGTAGTAGATGCAGGCAGGAGTCGGTCTACTAATCTTGGACGTGATGCCTATGTAATGATCATTGCCTGGATATCGTCATAATTATTTGAAGTTCTATCCATTGCCCAACAGTAATTTGTTTACCCACCGTTTGCTATCTTTGTCTAGAGAAGCCACTAGTGAAACCTACGGCCCCGGGTATTCTTTCTCATATATTTGCTTGCGATCTACTTTTCCTTCGCATTTTTATTCAGATCTATTAAACGAAAAATACAAAAATATGTTGCTGCACTTTATTTTATTTGTGACCTATTATTTCAATCTATTACCAATTTCTGGCATCGTTACCCGAAAGGGATTGACAACCACTTTAACACGTCGGGTTGCGAGGTGTTGTTATTTGTGTGCAGGTGTTGTTTACGTTGTGTTGCTTGGTTCTCCTACTGGTTCAATAACCTTGGTTTCTTCACTGAGGGAAATACCTACCGTCGTTGTGCTGCATCATCCCTTCCTCTTTGGGGAAATACCGACGTAGTCCTAGCAGACAAGAGCTTTTCTGGCGCTATAGTCAGAGAGCAATCAATCATCACGAGGTGCTTCGAAACGATGAACTTTAGCAACGATGCATACTCGGGGGGAACACTTTTATCTTGAAATTTAGTGAAGGGATCATCTTATAATGCTACCATCATTTTAAGCAAAATAAGATGCATAAAGGATAAACATCACATGCAATCAAAAATATGTGACATGCTATGGCCATCATCATCTTGTGCTTTTGATCCCCATCTTCAAAGCAACATCATGATCTCCATCGTCACCGGCGCGACATCTTGATCTCCATCATTGCGTCAAGGTCGTCTCGCCAACTATTACTTCTACAATTATTACTAACGCATAGTGATAAAGTAAAGCAATTACATGACGCTTAATGATTGACACACAGGTCATACAATAATTAAAATACAACCCTAAAGCTCTTGTCGGTCGTCGATATTGCAAAACATGATCATCTCATACAACAACGTATATCACATCACATATTGACCATATCACATCACAACATACCCTGCGAAAACAAGTTAGACGTCTTCTACTTTGTTGTTGCAAGTTTTACATGGCTCCTATGGGTAACTAGCAAGAACCGTTCTTACCTACGCAAAACCACAACGGTGATTATCAAGTTTGTTGTTTTAACCTTCTTCAAGGACCATCCATAGTCAAATTTGATTCAACTAAAGTAGGAGAAACAGACACCCGCGAGCCACCTTTATGTAAAACAAGTTGCATGTCAGTCGGTGGAACCGGTCTCAGGTACGTGGACATGTAAGGTTGGTCCGAGCCGCTTCATCCCACAATACCGCCGAATAAAAATAAGACGTTGGTGGTAAGCAGTATGAACATCACCGCCCACAACTCCTTTGTGTTTTACTCGTGCATATCATCTACGCATAGACCTGGCTCTTGATGCCACTATTGGTGAACGTTGCATGGAAAACAAAAAAATTCTACTCACACACAAGATCTATCCATGGATATGCATAGCTACGGGAGGGGAGAGTGTGTCTATGTACCCTCATAGACCGTTAAGCGGAAGCGTTTATCAACGCGGTTGATGTAGTTGTACACCTTCACGATCCGCTCGATCAAGTACCGAACGCACGACACCTTCACGTTCAGCACACATTCAGCTCAATGATGTGCTCACCTTCTAGATCCAGCTAGACGGGCGAAGTAGTAGATGAGTTCCGGCAGCACGACGGCGTGATGACGGTGATAGCGAAAATCCGCAGGGCTTCGCCAAGCACAACGGACGTGGACGGAGGAGGAACTAGAACTAGAGGGAGACGGGGCACCGCACACGGCTTGGGGATCGTGGTGTGTGTTGCCCCTCTCCTTCCTCTCATATATATAGGTGGGGGAGGAGGGGAGGCAGCCTTGGGCGCCCCAAGGGGGCCGGAGGCCAGCCCTAGGGCGCCTGCCCTAGGCCCCCCTTTTCCTTCCTAGGGGGTGGAGGAGAAGGCAGGAGGGGGCCCGGCGGCTCTGTAACACCCCGAGAATCATGCTACAGTAACTCTCTGTGATTAAGCTAATCATGTTGCTAAACAGGGCTTGATCACATTGGAATCACATTTCCTATCAAACTCCTAATTCAAACTTCAATTAAAATTAAAGTGGAAAATAAAAGTTTTCAAAAATTTAAACAAAAATGTTCGGTGGGTGCCAAATAATACACTGGTAATTATTGTGGAGAAAACTCCTTTTTATAAAATGCCTAAATACTTTTAAATGAAATAAAACAGAAAAGAAAATAAACAAATAAAAAGAAAATGCAAAAGAACACAGAACAAAGAAAAAAAAGGAAAAGGAGAAGGCCCCCCCCCACTGGACCTGGCCCAACTGGGCCACCCCAGGCCCAGCCGGCCGGCCCACCCCGCGCTCCCCCTCTCACCTTATCCCACCCCCACCGACACCTCCCCCCACCCCCGAAATATCCCACTCACTCCTCCCTCTCCCCCGATCTGGATCGAGGAGGGCTCGACCCCGTCGCCGCGCCTGCCGCCTCGCCCCCGACAACCACGGCGGCCTGAGACCGACGTCGCCGCGCGGAGCCCCTCTCCGTCACCGAACCGCCTCCGAGCTCGTCGCCTCGTCCCCGTCGTCCTCCCCGCGCCCACTGCCCTTATCCCTACGGACCCGCGGTGAGGCCCCGGGCTCCCGCCCCCTCTCCTCGCACCCCCCCCCCCCGCGACTGTCGCCGCGCCTCGCGCGTTCCGTCCCCGCGCTCACCGCGGCCGGCCGCGCCCTGGCCACGCGCTACTCCGACCGGCTGTGCCCGCCTTGCCGCCCGCTTCCCCTGCTACCGCCCGCACGCGCTGCCCCCCCCCTCACCGCTCCGGTCTACCGCGCCTCGCGCGCCCCCGAGCCCTGCGGCAACTCTGCCTGCACCTGCCGCCGAGCTCGCCACCGTTGCTGCCGCTCCCCGCGCCCCGCTCCGGTGCCGCCCGGCGCTCCTCCCGTTCTCCCCCTGGTGCCGTGCCACTTCTGCTCCGCCCGCCACGGATCCGTTCGCCCCGTCGGTGCCCTTGCCCGCCCCGCGCGCCGTACCCCCCCCCCCCCCCCCCCCGCCGGAGCTCCCCTGCCGCCTCGCAGCGCCCGGTCGGGTGCGCCTCAGTTCGGGCTGCCGCCCGTGCGCCCGCTGCGCGAACGATCGCGCCCGCGCCCGAAACAGCACCCGCATCGCCCCCTCTGGGCCGCTGCCAGGTGGGCCTCGCCCCACCTGGGCCACTGGACAACGGGGCCTAGCCCACCAGAACGTTTATTAATAAAAAAAAGAGATAATAAATAAAATAATAATAATAATAATAATAATAATAAATATAAAAAAATAAAAATAAAAATAAAAATAATAATAACAATAAATAAAATAATAATAATAATAATAATTTAATTAATAAAGATTAATAAATAAATAAATAAAAATAATTTTAATTAATTAACTAAATAAATAAATTAATTAAGTTAATTAATCCTGTTTAATTTAATTAAAGAATAATTAATTAGCTAAACCCTAATTAACCTTAACAGTGAATGACAGGTGGGTCCCACTGGACCCACATGTCAGTTTGACTTAGTCAACCCCTGCTGACTGCTGATGCCAGCATGACATCATGCTGATGTCATAAATCCAAATTTCGAATTAAATTAAATATTTAATTAAATTCCAGAAATTAATAAAATCTTTATAAAATCATATCTTTTAATCCGTAACTCGGATTAAAATATTTCCAACATGAAAATTGCTCAGAACGACGAGACGAATCCGAATACGCAGTCCGTTCGTCCACCACACCTCCCTAACCTATCGAACTAGCAACTTTCCCCCTCCGGTCCGTCTGTCCGAAAACGCGAAACATCGGGAATACCTCCCGGATGTTCCCCCCCTTCACCGGTACCACCTACTGTCGCGTTAGGACACCCCTAGCACCGCTCATTGACATGTCACGCATCGTCATGCTTATGTTTGCATCGTATTTACTGTTTCTTCCCCCTCTTCTCTCCGGTAGACTACGAGACCGACACTGCTGCTGCCCAGTTCGACTACGGAGTCGACGACCCCTCCTACTTGCCAGAGCAACCAGGCAAGCCCCCCCTTGATCACCAGATATCGCCTACTCTACTCTCTACTACTTGCATTAGAGTAGTGTAGCATGTTACTGCTTTCCGATATCCTATTCTGATGCATAGCCTATCCTTGTTACTATTGTTACTATCTTTACCTGCAATCCTACATGCTTAGTATAGGATGCTAGATTTCCATCAGTGGCCCTACATTCTTGTCCGTCTGCTGTGCTATACTATCGGGCCGTGATCACCTGGGCGGTGAACACGGGCATATACTTATATACCATATACATGACACATGTGATGACTAAAGTCGGGTCGGCTCGTAGGAGTACCCGCAAGTGGATCTTTGTGGCGGAGCGATAGGGCAGGTTGAGACCGCCTAGGTGAGAGGTGGGCCTGGCCCTGGTCGACGTTCGCGGATACTTAACACGCTTAACGAGATCTTGGTATTTGATCTGAGTCTGGCCATTTGGTCTATACGCACTAACCATCTACGCGGGGGTAGTTATGGGTATCCCGGCGTCGTGGTATCAGCCGAAGCCTTCTTGACGTCAGCGACTGAGTGGCGCGCGCCGGATTGGACTGGAACGCCACTAGGCTAGGTCTGCTTCCGGCCGCGTACGCAACGTGCAGGTGTGCATAGGGCGATGGGCCCAGACCCCTGCGCGCATAGGGTTAGACCGGCGTGCTGACCGCTCTGTTGTGCTTAGGTGGGGCTGCGACGCGTTGATCTTACGAGGCCGGGCATGACCCAGGAAAGTGTGTCCGGCCAAATGGGATCGAGCGTGTTGGGTTATGTGGTGCACCCCTGCAGGGAAGTTTATCTATTCGAATAGCCGTGTCCCTCGGTAAAAGGACGACCCGGAGTTGTACCTTGAGCTTATGACTACTAGAACTGGATACTGAATAAAATACACCCTTCCAAGTGCCAGATACAACCCGGTGATCGCTCTCTAACAGGGTGACGAGGAGGGGATCGCCGGGTAGGATTATGCTATGCGATGCTACTTGGAGGACTTCAAGCTACTCTCTTCTACATGCTGCAAGATGGAGTTGTCCAGAAGCTTAGTCTTCGACAGGACTAGCTATCCCCCTCTTATTCCGACATTCTGCACTTCAGTCCACTGATATGCCTCTTTACACATATACCCATGCATATGTAGTGTAGCTCCTTGCTTGCGAGTACTTTGGATGAGTACTCACGGTTGCTTCTCTCCCTCTTTTTCCCCCTTTCCTTTCTATCTGGTTGTCGCAACCAGATGTTGGAGTCCAGGAGCCAGACGCCACCGTCGACGACGACTCCCACGGCACTGGAGGTGCCTACTACTACGTGCAGGCCGCTGACGACGACCAGGAGTAGTTAGGAGGTCCCAGGCAGGAGGCCTTGCCTTTTCGATCGTTGCTACTTTTGTGCTAGCCTTCTTAAGGCAAAACTTGTTTAACTTATGTCTGTACTCAGATATTGTTGCTTCCGCTGACTCGTCTATGATCGAGCACTTGTATTCGAGCCCTCGAGGCCCCTGGCTTGTATTATGATGCTTGTATGACTTATTTATGTTTTAGAGTTGTGTTGTGATATCTTCCCGTGAGTCCCTGATCTTGGTCGTACACATTTGCGTGCATGATTAGTGTACGGTCAAATCGGGGGCGTCACAGGCTCCCTTGCCTTATGCGCCCCCTTTCCTTCCATATAGGGTCGGCGGCCAGGGAGAGGGCGCGCCAACCCCTTTTGGGCTGGTGTGTTCCTCCCCTTGGCCCATTAGGCCCATATACTCCCCGTAGGTCTCCCGGAACCCCTTCCGGTGATCCGATAAACACCCGGTGCATTCCGAAACCTTTATGGAGGCCAAATAGCATCGTCCTATATATATATATACATAAACACTATTCTGATCACGGGATTAGAATAATATTCTGATCACAACCTGAACTGCCTGAGTAACGCGCCCGAACTTCCCTCCCGACCTTCGGGCTATCTTCGCAACCGTGGCTTCCCCCGCGAATTATTCTGGTTAGTTGTGTTCTATATGATGTTAGTGTACTGTAGAAACGTTTTTTATCAACTAAATATCGGTTTAAAATAGGAATCTTGCTTGTTGGCGGATTTTGCTCTCTAGTCGTGATTAATTTGCGTTTTTTACAATTTTACTGCCTGAATTGTTCGACCTGAACTTCTCCCAGTGCTAGGTTGAACTTCCGCCAACATTGCCCAAATGGGGCTTGTGATATAACGTTGGAAAGCTATGGACACCAGTATCATGACCCAAGTTAAATTTTTGGCAAAATGTAAGTGGTTTAAGAGCAGTTTTGAAAACCGTTTTTTCTTCACACAAAAAACATGAATCGTATTTTCGATCGCATTTTTAAAACGTTTATCGGAATAAGGCAAATAATATGGTGTTGGAAAGCTGCTGTAAAACCTCTCCTTCGAGATGTTGAAAGTTTTCTCTAATTCTCTATGGTTAAAAACTAATTTGGAAAGTCGTAAAATTTTGCAAACTAAATAGCCGAGTTCGTATTTTCGATGTCATTTATAAACGGCAAATCCAATTGAGGTAAATGATATGGCGTTGGAAATCTTATGAAAATGCGCTACTTTCGCATGTTGAATGTTTTTTCTAATTTTGAATGGTTTAAAAGTAATTTAGAAAAAGGTACAAGTTCCACCGAGTTTGTATTTTCGAGCTAATTTTTTAACCGTATGTTCGAATGCAGCAAATGATATGAAGTTGGAAAGCTTGAGGAAATGCGAAACTTTTAGTTATATATTGTTTCTCCCAATTCCTTACTGTTTTAAGTCAATTTTGAAAATGGCTAAAAAAAAGTATTTTCATCATAATTTCTACAAACTTTATCGGAATGAGGCAAGTAATATATCGTTGGAAAGCTATGGAAAATGCGAAACTTTTTCATGTTGATGGTTTCTCTGATTCCTAGTCGTTTTCAAGTAATTTCGAAAACAGCGGGATCATTCGTTCTGCCTATATCGCAAAACAGATTCTTCAAAAATGCACCGCGAGAAGAACTTGAACTTCTGGGCGTGTGTACTTGAACTTCACTCTGTTTTTGACGAGCTTTTTTTCTCGCAGCTCTCCATCCACTCGCCGGAATTGAGCAAGTGGTATACCGATGGAAAACTGATGTAAACAATCAACTTTCCCATGTTGATCATTTTTTCATACTCGCGACGGTTTTAAAAGTTTTTCATCTGAAATTCATTCAGTGCAGTAATTGAACGTCCCGCTGTTTTCACGTGAACTTCTGTGACGTATTTTTCATTTGTAATTTTCTCATCCATTCGTCAAGTGTTACACATATGATATTTCTTTTGTATAAACCTCTCTCACAATAATTTTTTGAACTTTCTCCGACTAAGGACTTGAACTTGCAAAAATGATATTCATGTTGTTTTGAAGTAAATTAGAAAATGATGAGATCATGATTTCCGCCTTCATCGCAAATGGAAATGCATTGCGTGAAGTAGTTGAACTTCTGGGGCATGTTTGTTTGAACTTCTCTCTGTTTTTGACGTGCTGTTTTTTACCCGTAAGTCTCAAACCATTTACCGGAATTGAGCAAATGATATACCGATGGAAAGTTGTTCAAAACACGCAACTTTTTTGTGTTGATCATTTTTCATACTCGCGACGGTTGAAAATATATTTTTTGAATGCGTAAAAATATGTTTTAGTGGTATACACAAAAATTTTAAACCATTCATCGGAATATAACATCTAATATACCGTTGGAAAGCTTATGAATAGGAGCATCTTTTTCATATAGACAGACGTTACAATTTTTGTCGTTTGAGAGCAGTTTTAAAAATGGAAAAAAACAACATCGTTTTTTGCCTATTTTTTACATGTAATTGAAGGTCGGACGTCTCGCACAAGAGATCTTGAACTTCACCGCGAGGAGCATGTGAACTTCTTGCAGCAAAAAATTTAGAATTTTACTTTTTTTATTCATTTTATTCTCATCTGAAACGCATTCCGTGTAGTAGTTGAACTTCCTTCTTTTTTCACTTTGAACTTCTAGCATGTATTTTTGTTCGTAATTTCTTACCCGTTCATCGGAGTTGCACAAATGATATATCGTGCCGATTACCTCTCTCATAAGAAGTTTTGAACTTTCCCGTGCCGAGCACCTGAACTTCTAGCAACAAATCTTTTATACTTTAACCTTTTATTCTATTTTCTCACATGAAAACATACGCCATGCAGTACGTGAACTTCCGACAGTTATGAACTTAAACTTCTCTCTGTTTCACTTTAGTAATGAAAAAATCTAAGCTTTTTATAGACACCGAACCGCTCTAACTTTTTTTTTTAAATTTCTTTGTGTTTTTTAGAAATGTGAAAATTGGAGTTTTTTTAGATACATCAAGCTTCTTCGTTATTTCTAATATAACTTATTGATTTTATTCTTTAGTAACCGGAAAAAATCGAGTTTTCAAATAAATATCAAATTGCTATAATTTTTAAAATTGAACTTCTTTGTTTTATTCTTCGGTAACGAGAAACAAACTGAGTATTTTTAATAATCTTCGGACTTCTCTGTTATTCTTATTTGAACTTCTTAGTTTTATTCTTAGGAAAAATATGTTTTTTAAATAAGCATCTAACAAGTTTTTTTAAATTGAACTTTGTACTCTTTTTTTGTATATATCGAACTATTCCCTTATTTTTAAGTTGAAACTTATTGGTTTTAGTATTATGTAACTATGAAAATATAAGTTTTTTATAAATATCAAACTGCTCTATATTTTGTAATTTGGACTTTTGGTTTTTATTTTACTAACATAAAAATGCTAGTTTTGTAATAAATATTGAACTGATCCATTTATCTAAATTTGAATTTCTAGCTATTTTAGAAACGGTTAAAATCAAATTTTCTAATTTCAAACTCCTCAATTTTTAAAATTTGAACGTCTTGTTTTTTTCATTTTGAACTTCTTGTTTCCATTATTTAATAATAAAGGAAAATGGAATTTCGTATAACCATCCAAGTGCTCCTTTCTTAAAATTTTGGAGTTCATGTTTTTATTTCTTTTAGTAACGAAAAAATCCTAGTTTCTTCATAAACATCAAGCCGCTCTGTTTTATAAATTTGAACTTCTGGGTTTTTAAAAAATGGAGAAAATACCTTTTTTATAAAATTGTTTTGAGATGCTTTTTTTAATTTGACCTTCTTTGGGTTTTGTAACGAACATTGAACATTTTTGTCTTTTAAATTTGAAACTCTAGGCTTTTTTCTAGAAACGAGAGTGAGCGACCACAACAAAATAAGATGTATCTATGTACTGCTGCCCGATGAATGATTTTTATTCTACGTGCATTTTCTAGGCAGGATGCGTTCTCCCCAAAAAAACAATGTCTTTCGAACTTTCTTGGTGGAAGTCGTTGAACTTCTAGATTAATAAAAAAGCATGCCCATTTTAGTGTGAACCTCTGTTTTAATGCACTCCAATATATCTCTTTCTAGTTTCTACCGAAATGTTTGCATGTTCATCCAAAAAGAAATAAGATGTGTGTATGAATCAATGGATTTTGTACACACATAGCAACACAGAGGGAGGCATGGGCGGTTGCCAGCCCAGCCCAACAAAAAAATTGCCTTCTGTATGTTATCAGTGGCTGTTAACCCAAAGCCACCTGCTGTCGTTGCTTTGTTATGCCTCTCACCGTGCACTCCAGCAGTCACAGCTCTCCTCCAAACTTGAATTTGTAGCCACTACTCTTCTGTACTTCTACTGATTAATTTCCTCCAGAACTGCAGCTGTAGCCACTACTCTACTTCTCCCTGTTTCATTCCTCAACCATCTTGTCCATGGAAACGCGAGGGGTGCATGGTACAGCAAGCGCATTGGAACGATTGAGCAACCACCACAATAGCATGGTCGGCTGGTGGCGGAGGCAGAATGGGTTGAGCAGAGGCAGCATGGCAGAGGAAGAAAGGCTCGCTTCAGGAGGCAGAAGCCAGCCACGCGATGAAGTTCAGATTAGTCGTGGGTAGAAAGTCAGCGCCAGCTCCAGGATGGGGGATCCGGCGATGCGGCTAGAAGGCGGGCATCCGGAGGAGCAGGTGAGGGAGCTCGAGCGGCGCGGCGGGGTGGATGGGTCGCAGCTACGGGGCCAAGGCGCCAGCGACTGGGGTGGTTGGTGGAGGTGCGGGTGCGTCCCGTTTGACCTCAGCGCCGGGGTGGTTGGTGTGGCTGGACCGCGGCGGCGGTGGTGCGCAACCGGTGGCGCAGGAAGGTGGGGGAGAGATGGGGAGAAACGGGAGGTTAGGGACGGCGCGCTGGATGTGGTGGGCCGCGGCGTCGCACGGAGATCCATGGCCCGGCTGCGGCGCCGTGGGATCCGGGGAGCGGCGGCGGCGGTGCATGGGGATCGAGCGTGGATGGAGGCCGATGGTGCGGGACAGGATCGTGGGCGTGGGGCGGTGGGTGGGCTGCTTTTTTATCGGGCCGCACCGGTTCGGGAACACCTCGTCGCCCCTATATAGGCCTGACGTGATCCAAATAGTTATTTTGATCCCAGGATCAGAATAGTGTTGTCCATATAGGGGCGACGAGGTGTTCCCGTCCAAAACAGAGTGAAGTTCAAGTACACACGCCCAGAAGTTCAATTTCTTCTCGCGGTGCATTTTTGAAGAATCTGTTTCGCGATATAGGCAGAACGAATGATCCCGCTGTTTTCGAAATTACTTGAAAACGCCCAAGAATCAGAGAAAACCATCAACATGAAAAAGTTTTGCATTTCCCGTAGCTTTCCAACGATATATTACTTGCCTCATTCCGATAAAGTTTGTAGAAATTATGATGAAAATACTTTTTAGCCATTTTCAAAATTGACTTAAAACAGTAAGGAATTGGGAGAAACAATATATAACAAAACGTTTCGCATTTTCTCAAGCTTTCCAACGCCATATCATTTGCTGCATTCGGACGTACAGTTAAAAAATTAGCTCGAAAATACAAACTCGGTGGAACTTGTACCTTTTTCTAAATTACTTTCAAACCATTCAAAATTAGAAAAAACATTCAACATGCGAAAGTAGCGAATTTTCATAAGCTTTCTAACGCCATATCATTTGCCTCAATTGGATTTGCCGTTTAGAAATCACATCGAAAATACGAATTCGGCTGTCTAGTTTGCGAAATTTTACGGTTTTCCAAATTATTTTTTAACCATAGAGAATTAGAGAAAACTTTCAACATCTGGAAGGAGAGGTTTTATAGCAGCTTTCCAACACCATATTATTTGCCTTATTCCGATAAACGGTTTAGAAATGCGATAGAAAATACGATTCGCATTTTTTGTGTGAAGAAAAAACGGTTTTCAAAACTGTTCTTAAACCGCTTACATTTTGCCAAAAATTTAACTTGGGTCATGATACTGGTGTCCATAGCTTTCCAACGGTATATCGCAAGCCCCATTTGGGCAATGTTGGCGGAAGTTCAGCCTAGCACTGGGAGAAGTTCAGGTCGAACAATTCAGGCAGTAAAATTGTAAAAAACGCAAATTCATCACGACCAGAGAGCAAAATCCGCCAACAAGCGAGATTCCTATTTTAAACCGGTATTTACTTGATAAAAAACGTTTCTACATTACACTAACATCATATAGAACACAACTAACCAGAATAATTCGCGGGGGAAGCCACGGTTGCGAAGATAGCCCGAAGGTCGGGTTCGTACAGAGGGAAGTTCGAGCGCGTTACTCAGGCAGTTCAGGTTGTGATCAGAATATTATTCTGATCCCGTGATCAGAATAGTGTTTATGTATATATATATATAGGACGATGCTATTTGGCCTCCATAAAGGTTTCGGAATGCACCGGGTGTTTATCGGATCACCGGAAGGGGTTCCGGGAGACCTACGGGGAGTATATGGGCCTAATGGGCCAAGGGGAGGAACACACCAGCCCACAAGGGGTTGGCACACCCTTTCCCTGGCCGCCGACCCTATATGGAAGGAAAGGGGGGCGCCTAAGGCAAGGGAGCCGCCGGCCCCCCTCCTGCCTTCTCATCCACCCCCTAGGAAGGAAAGGGGGGCCTAGGGCAGGCGCCCTAGGGCTGGCCTCCGGCCCCCTTGGGGCGCCCAAGGCTGCCTCCCCTCCTCCCCCACCTATATATATGAGAGGAAGGAGAGGGGAAACACACACCACGATCCCCAAGCCGTGTGCGGTGCCCCGTCTCCCTCTAGTTCTAGTTCCTCCTCCATCCATGTCCGTTGTGCTTAGCGAAGCCCTGCGGATAGTTTCGCTATCACCGTCATCACGCCGTCGTGCTGCCGGAACTCATCTACTACTTCGCCCGTCTTGCTGGATCAAGAAGGTGAGGACATCATTGAGCTGAATGTGTGCTGAACGTGAAGGTGTCGTGTGTTCGATACTTGATCGAGCGGATCGTGAAGGTGTACAACTACATCAACCGCGTTGATAAACGCTTCCGCTTAACGGTCTATGAGGGTACATAGACACACTCTCCCCTCTCGTAGCTATGCATCTCCATGGATAGATCTTGCGTGTGCGTAGAATTTTTTGTTTTCCATGCAACGTTCACCAATAGTGGCATCAAGAGCCAGGTCTATGCGTAGATGATATGCATGAGTAGAACACAAAGGAGTTGTGGGCGGTGATGTTCATACTGCTTACCACCAACGTCTTATTTTTATTCGGCGGTATTATGGGATGAAGCGGCTCGGACCAACCTTACATGTCCACGTACATGAGACCGGTTCCACCGACTGACATGCAACTTGTTTTACATAAAGGTGGCTCGCGGGTGTTTGTTTCTCCTACTTTAGTTGAATCGAATTTGACTATGGACGGTCCTTGAAGAAGGTTAAAAAACAAACTTGATAATCACCATTGTGGTTTTGCGTAGGTAAGAACGGTTCTTGCTAGTTACCCATAGCAGCCATGTAAAACTTGCAACAACAAAGTAGAAGACGTCTAACTTGTTTTCGCAGGGTATGTTGTGATGTGATATGGTCAATATGTGATGTGATATACGTTGTTGTATGAGATGATCATGTTTTGTAATATCGACGACCGGCAAGAGCTTTAGGGTTGTATTTTAATTATTGTATGACCTGTGTGTCAATCATTAAGCGTCATGTAATTGCTTTACTTTATCACTATGCGTTAGTAATAATTGTAGAAGCAATAGTTGGCGAGACGACCCTGACGCAATGATGGAGATCAAGATGTCGCGCTGGTGACGATGGAGATCATGACGTTGCTTTGAAGATGGGGATCAAAAGCACAAGATGATGATGGCCATATCATGTCACATACTTTTGATTGCATGTGATGTTTATCCTTTATGCATCTTATTTTGCTTAAAATGATGGTAGCATTATAAGATGATCCCTTCACTAAATTTCAAGATAAAAGTGTTCCCCCCGAGTATGCATCGTTGCTAAAGTTCATCGTTTCGAAGCACCTCGTGATGATTGATTGCTCTCTGACTATAGCGCCAGAAAAGCTCTTGTCTGCTAGGACTACGTCGGTATTTCCCCAAAGAGGAAGGGATGGTCCAGCACAGCGACGGTAGGTATTTCCCTCAGTGAAGAAACCAAGGTTATTGAACCAGTAGGAGAACCAAGCAACAGAACGTAAACAGCACCTGCACACAAATAACAACACCTCGCAGCTCGACGTGTTAAAGGGGTTGTCAATCCCTTTCGGGTAACGATGCCAGAAATTGGTAATAGATTGAAATAATAGGTCGCAAATAAAATAAATTGCAGCAATGTATTTTTGTATTTTTGGTTTAATAGGTCTGGATAAAAATGCAAAGGAAAAGTAGATCGCAAGCAAATATATGAGAAAGAATACCCGGGGCCGTAGGTTTCACTAGTGGCTTCTCTCGACAAAGATAGCAAATGGTGGGTAAACAAATTACTGTTGGGCAATGGATAGAACTTCAAATAATTATGACGACATCCAGGCAATGATCATTACATAGGCATCACGTCCAAGATTAGTAGACCAACTCCTGCCTGCATCTACTACTATTACTCCACACATCAACCACTATCTAGCATGCATCTAGTGTATTAAGTTCATGGAAAAACAGAGTAATGCAATAAGAACGATGACATGATGTAGACAAGATCCGTTTATCTATTGCGTACATATAGATCCCATCTTTTTATCCTTAGTAGCAATGATACATATGTGTTGTTTCCCTTTCTGTCACTGGGATCAAGCACCGTAAGATCGAACCCACTACCGGGCACCTCTTCCAATTGCAAGATAAATAGATCAAGTTGGCCAAACAAACCCCAAATATCGGAGAAGAAATACGAGGCTATAAGAAATCATGCATATGAGAGATCAAATAAACTTAAATAACTTTCATGGATATAAAAAGATATAACTGATCATAAACTCGAAGTTCATCAGATCCCAACAAACACATCGCAAAAGAGTTAAATCATATGGATCTCCAAGAGACCATTGTATTGAGAATTCAGCGAGAGAGAGAGAGAGAGAGAGAGAGAGAGAGAGAGAAAGCCATCTAGCTACTAGCTATGGACCCGAAGGTCTACAAAGAACTACTCACGCATCATCGGAGAGGAACCAATGGAGGTGGTGAACCCCATCCGAGATGGTGTCTAGATTGGATCTAGTGGATCTAGACTTTGCGGCGACTGGATGAATATTTCGTCGACTCCCCTAGGGTACTGGTATTTTTGGGGTATTTATAGAGCAAAGAGGCGGTCCGGGGGCACCCGAGGTGGGCACAACCCACCAGGGCGCGCCTGGGCCTCCTGGCGCGCCCTGGTGGGTCGTCCCCTCCTCGGGACTCCCCCCAGGCGCAACCAGGGCTCGTTGTGTTCCTTCTGGCCCATAATAATTCATCATGGAGTTTCATGGCATTTGGACTCCGTCTGGTATTGATTTCCTGCGATGTAAAAAATATGGAAAAATAGCAACTAGCACTTGGCACTATGTCAATAGGTTAGTACCAAAAAATGATATAAAATAACTATAAAATGATTATAAAACATCCAAGATTGATAATAAAACAGCATGGAACAATCAAAAATTATAGATACGTTGGAGACGTATCAGCATCCCCAAGCTTAACTCCTGCTCGTCCTCGAGTAGGTAAGTGATAAAATAGAATTTTTGATGTGGGGTGTTGTTTATCATGTCATATCATATTCTTTTCTTTATAGCATGGACATTTGGACTTTTATGTGATTCAAAGCAATAGTCTAGTTTTGACATAATAATTTAGATACTCAAGCATATCAACAAGCAACCATGTCTTTCAAAATAACAACGCTAAAACAAGTTATCCCTAGCCCATCATGCTCAAACATTGATCCATTCATGAAACACACTCGAATATTAGCTACACCCAATACTTAAGTACGATCATATTGCCTCCTAGTTGGTACTTTTTATAAGAGAAGATGGAGACTCAAATTCAAAAATAAAAATTGCATAAAGTTAAAGAAAGGCCCTTCGCAGAGGGAAGTAGGGATTTGTAGAGGTGCCAGAGCTCAAAGCGAAAAGTTAGAGCTAAAAACATTTTGGGAGGTGTATCCATCCCACCAACAAAAACGACTCAGAGTTCCGAACACTCTCCATGCTAGATATGCCATAGGCGGTTCCCAAACAGAAAATAAAGTTTATTCCTTTTTCCACCATTCTTTCACTTTCCATGGCTAGCCGTATCCACGGTTGCCCTCCATAGCAACACTTTCCAAGGAATTTATTATTTGACAACATAAAGTAAATTCATTTTTGCATTTCGGGACTGGGCATCCCTAAAACCTTTGCCTTACTCTCGTGCAATGACAAGTGAATAAACACTCATCGTGAGAATAACACATCCAGCATGGAAAATATTAGCCACCCGTTACCGTTCCGCGAGCGAAACTAACACACAAAGAGAAGTTTATTTTGAAAATTAGAGATGGCACATGCAAATTTGCTTAGAACGGCAAAAGAATACCGCATATAGGTAGATATAGTGGACTCATGTGGCAAAACTGGTTTAAGGGATTTTGGATGCACAAGTAGAGGTCATACTTAGTGCAAAATGAAGGCTAGCAAAAAGATTGAGAAGCGACCAACCAAGAAACGAATAATCTCATAAGCAAGCATTAAGCATAATTAACACCGAATAATGCACCACAAGTAGGATATAATTTTCATTGCATGACTATTGACTTTCGTACTTGCATAGGGAATCACAAACCTTAGCACCAGTATTCTTACTAGAGCACAATTACTCATCAACATAACTCACATATCACCTCATCATATCTCAAAACTATTACTAAGAATCAAGTTTATTTTTTCCAATGATCTTCATGAATTTTTTTCCTTTTTCTTTATCCTTCTTGGATATGTATCACTTTGGGACTAATTTTCATGTGTTGCTTTTCATAAGCTCAAACAAATATAAGTGAAGATCATGAGCATAAAAAAATTTCTTTCTCTCAAAATAATTTAAGTGAAGCAAAAGAGAATTTCTTCAAAATTTTACTAACTCTCAAATAAATCTAAGTGAAGCAAGAGAGTATTTCTTCAAAAATACTAAGCACGCCGTGCTAAAAAAGATATAAGTGAAGCACTTGAGCAAGTCCTAGCTCATAAAAGATTTAAGTGAAGCACAGAGAGCAATTCTAACAAGTCATGATATAATTTTGGCTCTCTCAAATAGGTGTGTCCAGCAAGGATTGTGACTTAAAACACGCAATAAACAAGCAAAGACTCATATCATACAAGACGCTCCAAGCAAAACACATATCATGTGACGAATAAAAATATAGCCTCGAGTAAAATACTGATGGTCGTTAGAAGAAAGAGGGGATGCCACTCGGGGGCATCCCCAAGCTTAGTTGGTTGCTCATTCTTGGATAAATAGCTTGGGATGCCGGGGCATCCCCAAGCTTAGGCTCTTCTATCCTTCTTTCATCCATCGTAAGATAACCAAAAACTTAAAAACTTCAATCACACAAAACTCAACAAAACCTTTGTGAGATCCGTTAGTGTAAGAAAAATAAATCACTACTATAAGTGATGTATCAAACCAATTCTTATTTTGTTTTTGTATTATATCTACTGTATTCCAACTTTTCTATGGCAAAAACTCATCAAAGAAAAACCATAGAGCCATCAAAATATGCACACAACACAAAGAAAACAGAATCTGTCAAAACAGAGCAGTCTGTAGTAATTTGACTTTTGCGAATACTTCTGTAACTCCAAAACTTCTACCAAATTAGGACGACCAGGGTAATTTGTATATTAATCTTCTGCAAAAAGAATCCGGGCAAAATCACTTTTCTGTGATTTATGAAAATTATTTTCGTGAGTGCAAAGTTTCTGTCTTTTTCAGCAAGATCAAACAACTATCACCCAAAAGATCCTAAAGGCTTTACTTGGCACAAACACTAATTAAAACACAAAAAACACAATCATAACACTCAATAACAGAAAGCAAAAAGTAAAAATAAAATTTATTCATTGGGTTGCCTCCCAACAAGCGCTATAGTTTTACGCCCTTAGCTAGGCATAGAGCAAGGATCTAAGTTTTGTCACCTTTGTCCAACTCTTCAATCAAACACTTAGAATCCTTCAAGGATTTAGCATAAAGACCTTCAATAGGAATACTTCTAATACTTCTAGGGGTAAATTTAAAGATTTCATTCTTGCAAAAAGGATCTCTTATCACTTTAACAAAAATCAGGGTGGATACTAATCATCTTAAGATCTCCTTTATTGCTATCACTAGAACTTGCACCCTTGTTCCTGGATCTTCTACTCTTTACGGGAGTTTCCTCAATAATTTCAGTGGTAGTAAAAGCCGTGCTTAGATTACTAAAGATTTCTTCCAATTTATCGATCTGAGATGGACTTTATTCTATTCTTTCATGGATTAGGGTACCCCTCTCTTTTAACAACTTAAAAATATCTCCCGCTTTTGACCCAAGATTAGTAGCAAAATTATGCATCTTTTTATGTATAATTTCCATATGATCTTCGGTGAGCATTTTCTTTTCGATAGCATCTAGTCTTTCCACAACATGCTCAAGAGTCAAAATTGTTTCATTAACCATAAGAGGTGGTGAGCCCACTAAATTTCCCATAGCATTAAGAGCATCAAAAGGAGGACCCATTAAGAAATTTCCATCGGTAATCGTATCAAGGACGAATCTATACCAAGTGGTGATGCCAACATAAAAACAACGCAGAAGCACAACAGTAGATTGCTTACGGATAGATCTATTATGAGCATTGCAAATTCTATACCAAGCATCTTTTAAATTTTCTCCTCCCCTTTGTTTAAAGTTGAGGACCTCGTCCTCGGGAGTGCAAGCAATAAAGGAAGAACTATCCATAACGGCAAACAAGAATGCACGCAAAAATAGATCCGGCAAGAAAACGGCGAACGGAAAAAGAGAGGCGAATAAAATGGCAAATTTTTGTGAAGTGGGGGAGAGGAAAACGAGAGGTAAATGGCAAATAATGTAAATTGCGAGGAGATGAGATTTGTGATTAGGAACCTGGTTATGTTGAAGATCCTCCCCGGCAACGGCGCCAGAAATTCCTTTTGATTGCTCTCTGACTATAGCGCCAGAAAAGCTCCTGTCTGCTAGGACTACGTCGATATTTCCCCAAAGAGGAAGGGATGATGCAGTACAGCGACGGTAGGTATTTCCCTCGGTGAAGAAACCAAGGTTATCGAACCAATAGGAGAACCAAGCAACACAATGTAAACAGCATCTGCACACAAATAACAACACCTCGCAACCCGACGTGTTAAAGGGGTTGTCAATCCCTTTCGGGTAACGATGCCAGAAATTGGTAATAGATTGAAATAATAGGTTGCAGATAAAATAAAGTGCAACAAAGTATTTTTGTATTTTTGGTTTAATAGATCTGAATAAAAATGCAAAGGAAAAGTAGATCGCCAGCAAATATATGAGAAAGAAAACCCGGGGGCCGTAGGTTTCACTAGTGGCTTCTCTCGAGAAAGATAGCAAACGGTGGGTAAAAAAATTACTGTTGGGCAATTAATAGAACTTCAAATAATTATGACGATATCCAGGCAATGATCATTACATAGGCATCACGTCCAAGACTAGTAGACCGACTCCTGCCTGCATCTACTACTATTACTCCACACATCGACCGCTATCCAGCATGCATCTAGTGTATTAAGTTCATGGAAGAACAGAGTAATGCAATAAGAACGATGACATGATGTAGACAAGGTCCGTTTATCTATTGCATAGATATAGACCCCATCTTTTTATCCTTAGTAGCAACTATACATACGTGTTGTTTCCCTTTGTGTCACTGGGATCAAGCATCGTAAGATCGAACCCACTACCGGGCACCTCTTCCCATTGCAAGATAAATAGATCAAGTTGGCCAAACAAAACCCACATATCGGAGCAGAAATACGAGGCTATAAGATATCATGCATATAACAGATCGAAGAAACTCAAATAACTTTCATGGATATAAAAAGATATAACTGATCATAAACTCGAAGCTCATCAGATCCCAACAAACACACCGTAAAAGGGTTACATCATATGGATCTCCAAGAGACCATTGTATTGAGAATTCAGCGAGAGAGAGAGAGAGAGAGAGAGAGAGGGAGGGAGAGAGAGAAAGCCATCTAGCTACTAACTACGGACCCGAAGGTCTACAAAGAACTACTCACGCATCATCGGAGAGGCACCAAGGAGGTGGTGAACCCCATCCGAGATGGTGTCTAGATTGGATCTTGTGGTTCTAGACTCTGCGGCGGCTGGATGAATATTTCGTCGACTCTCCTAGGGTTCTGGTATTTTTGGGGTATTTATAGAGCAAAGAGGCGGTCTGTGGGGCACCCGAGGTGGGCACAGCCCACCAGGGCGCGCCTGGGCTTCCTGGCGCGCCCTGGTGAGTTGTCCCCTCCTCGGGACTCCCCCCAGGTGCAACCAGGGCCCGTTGTGTTCCTTCTGGCCCATAAAAATTCATCGTGGAGTTTCGTGGCATTTGGACTCCGTCTGGTATTGATTTCCTGCAATGTAAAAACATGGAAAAAACAGCAACTGGCACTTGGCACTATGTCAATAGGTTAATACCAAAAAATGATATAAAATGACTATAAAATGATTATAAAACATCCAAGATTGATAATAAAACAGCATGGAACAATCAAAAATTATAGATACATTGGAGATGTATCAATGATCGGGTGTGATAGACTCTACGTTCACATACAACGAGTGTAAGACAGTTTTGCACAAGCAGAATACTTGGGTTAAACTTACGAGCCTAGCATGTACAGACATGGTCTCGGAACACTGGAGACCGAAAGGTCGAACGTGAGTCATATAGTAGATATGATCAACATAGAGATATTCATAATTGAAGACTACCCCATCTCACGTGATGATCGGACTTGGGTTAGTTGATTTGGATCATGTATCACTTAGATAACTTGAGGGATGTTAATTTAAGTGGGAGTTCATTAGTAATTTTGATTAATTGAACTTAATTTATCATGAACTTAGTCTTAATAGTTTTTGCATATCTATGTTGTAGATCAATGGCCCGTGCTACCGTTCCCTTGAATTTTAATGCGTTCCTAGAGAAAGCTAAGTTGATGGTAGCAACTACACAGACTGGGTCCGTGACTTGAGGATTATCCTCATTGCTGCACAGAAAAATTATGTCCTTGATGCACCACTAGGTGACAAACCTGCTACAGGAGCTACTGCAGATGTTATGAACGTTTGGCAGGCTCGATCTGATGACTACTCAATAGTTCAGCGTGCCATGCTTTACGGCCTAGAACCGGGATTTCAAAGACGTTTTGACTGCCACGGAGCATATGAGATGTTCCAGGAACTGAAATTGATATTTCAAGCTGATGCCCGGGTTGAGATATATGAAGTCTCCAACAAGTTCTATAGCTGTAAGATGGATGAAAAAGTTCTGTCAGTGAACACATACTCAAAATGCATGGGTATCATAACCACTTGACTCAGCTGGGAATTGATGTTCCAGTTCAGAGTGTTATTGACAGAGTTCTTCAGTAACTGCCACCAAGCTACAAAGGCTTCGTTATGAACTATAATATGCAAGCGATGGAGAAAACAATTCTCGAGCTCTTCGCGATGCTGAAATCGGCGGAGGTAGAAATCAAGAAGGGGCATCAAGTGTTGATGGTTAACAAGACCACTAGTTTCAAGAAAAAGGGCAAGGGAAAGAAAAGGAACTTCAAGAAGAATGGCAAGCAAGTTGCTACTCCTGTGAAGAAGCCCAAGCTGGACCCAAGCCTAAAACTGAGTGCTTCTACTACAAGGGAAATCGTCACTGGAAGCGGAACTGCCCCAAATATTTGGCGGATAAGAAGGATGGCATAGTGAACAAAGGTATATTTGATATACATGTTATTGATGTGTTCCTTATTAATGCTCGTAGTAGCGCCTGGGTATTTGATACTGGTCTGGTTGCTCATATTTGTAACTCGAAACAGGAGCTGCGGAATAAAAGAAGATTGGCTAAGAACGAGGTGACGATGCGCGTCAGGAATGGTTCCAAGGTCGATGTGATCGCCGTCGGCATGCTACCTCTACATCTACCTTCTGGATTAGTTTTAGACCTCAATAATTGTTATTTGGTGCCAGCGTTGAGCATTAACATTATACCTGGATCTTGTTTATTGCGAGACGATTTTTCATTTAAGTCAGAGAATAATGATTGTTCTATTTATATGAGTAATATTTTTTATGGTCATGCACCTTTGAAGAATGGTCTATTCTTGTTGAATCTCGATCGCAGTGATACACATATTCATAATATTGATGCCAAAAGATGCAAAGTTGATAATGATAGTGCAACATACTTGTGGCACTGCCGTTTAGGTCATATGGTGTAAAGTGCACGAAGAAACTCCATGCGGATGGACTTTTGGTGTAACGCCCACGATGCGGCTATATCTCCCACGTGTCGAGGCACGACTTAGAGGCATAACCGCATTGTGGTATTGTCGCGAGAAGGGTTATCTTCACACAATCCCATGTAATGAACAAGAATGGGATAACGAGAGTTGGCTTACAATTGCCACTTCACACAATACATAAATATAATTCATACATCATCCAAAATCCACACATATAGACCGGCTACGGTCAAATCCAAATGAAAATAAGATAACCCCAAATGCTAGATCCCCGATCGTCCCAACTGGGCTCCACTACTGATCATCAGGAAAAGACACATAGTAACGACCACGTTCCTCATCGAACTCCCACTTGAGGTCGATTGCGTCATCTGCACTGGTATCGTCGGCACCTGCAACTGTTTTGGTAGAATCTGTGAGTCACGAGGACTCAGCAATCTCACACCCGTGAGATCAAGACTATTTAAGCTTATAGGAAAGGATGGTGTAATGAGGTGGAACTGCAGCAAGCACTAAGCATATATGGTGGCTAACATATGCAAATGAGAGCGAGAAGAGAAGCAACGGAACGGTCGTCAACTAGTAATGACCAAGAAGTGATCCTGAACTCCTACTTACGTCAAACATAACTCAAACCATGTTCACTTCCCGGACTCCGCCGAGAAGAGACCATCACGGCTACACACACGGTTGATGTATTTTAATTAAGTCAAGTGACAAGTTCTCTACAACCGAACATTAACAAATTCCCATCTTCCTCATAACCGCGGGCACGGCTTTCGAAAGATAATACCCTGCAGGGGTGTCCCAACTTAGCCCATTATAAGCTCTCACGGTCAACGAAGGATAAACCTTCTCCTAGGAAGACCCGATCAGTCTCGGAATCCCGGTTTACAAGACATTTCGACAATGGTAAAACAAGACCAGCAAAGCCGCCCGATGTGCCGACAAATCCTGATAGGAGCTGCACATATCTCGTTCTCAGGGCACACTGGATGGGCAAGACGTCGGGTTGGCATAGACCCTGGTTGCCCAGGGGGCACCGGACATCGCCCAGTTTGGGCCAGCACTCGAAGGAGCACTGGTCCGGGGGTTTAAATAAAGATGACCCTCGGGCTCATGAAAACCCAAGGGAAAAAGGCTTAGGTGGCAAATGGTAAAACCAAGGTTGGGCCTTGCTGGAGGAGTTTTATTCAAGGCGAACTGTCAAGGGGGTCACATAAATCACCCAACCGCGTAAGGAACGCAAACTCAAGGAACATAATACCGGTAAGACGGAAACTAGGGCGGCAAGAGTGGAACAAAACACCAGGCATAAGGCCGAGCCTTCCACCCTTTACCAAATATATAGATGCATTAATTAAATAAGAGATATTGTGATATTCCAAAATATCCATGTTCCAACATGGAACCAACTTCAACTTCACCTGCAACTAGCAACGCTATAAGAAGGGCTGAGCAAAAGCGGTAACTTAGCCAAACAACGGTTTGCTAGGAAAGGATGGTTAGAGGCTTGACATGGCACTATGGGAGGCATGATATAGCAAGTGGTAGGTAGCGCAGCATGGCAATAGAGCGAACAGCTAGCAAAGCAAAGATAGAAGTGATTTCGAGGGTACGGTCATCTTGCCTGCAAGGTTCTCAGAGTTGTCGAAAACTTGATCCTCGTAAGCGTACTCAACAGGTTCCTCGTTCACAAACTCGTCTCCCGGCTCTACCCAAAACAAGAACACAAGCAACGGAACCACAATCAATCACGGGAAATGCACAAGCAACATGATGCAAAACATGTATGATATGCGAGATATGATATGCAATGCATATGCGTGCTCCGGAAGGAAAATGATGAACAAGGCAGTAACTTGGAAAACCAAGCATGCCACTGGAAAGATGAGATGATTTCGGTCGAAATCGATATAAAGATCACCGGAAACGGATGCACGGTTTGCAAATGGCAAGCAAAACAAGAATGACACGAATCTGTGATTAACAGCATGATAGCACTTAGAATACATCAAGAAACTATGCTACAGCACTCCAACATAGCATCAAAGCATATGAAAGTAATCTACAGGAGATGCTTGACAAAAGATGAACACTGAGCTACGGCTAGATCTCAATATAACAGGTTCAAACAAGCATGGCAAAAGTGCAAAAGATAACAGGTTCACAGACGGTGAAATTACTGGACATGGCTGAAACAGCATCAGGTAACAATGTTCAGAGCACGAAATCAACATTCTACAGGAACTTAACATAGCAAAACAAGGCATGGCATGAATCTACTAAATGCATATGACAAAAGTCCCTTACTGACCATAAGACAAAAAGGACCAGAAGATATGATGGAAACCATGTAAACATAGCAAGTTTCGTTAACAGGTTTCAGACTTGGCAGAAAACAAAGCATGGCAGAAACAATAATATGAAGGCATCTTAGTGAGCTTGATGCACTCACAACAAAGCAATGCATGACAAAACAAGCATACCTACAGCAAGATGGCATGTTTATGAAGCTATCCATGGCAAGAGCAAATACATTGCTTGTATGGATCAACTACAACAAGCTTGGCAAAATTGAATATCATGTTAAGAATCTGCCAGAAATATTTTATAGCAAAAGTAGAGCAATATTGAGTCATGCTATGGCACTCCATAATTGCAAACAAGGGCATGAATGGATCAAATACAACAATTCCACGACAGTTGGCGCCCACCGTGGGGCCAGCGCACGGTGGATTTGAGTTCTTGAAGGGCAGCTTCGAAGGGCTCAAGGGATACGCTGTGGGCCAGATGACCAAGAGTCGTCGCGGCAAGCTCTACATCGACGATGCAAACTGGGGCCCCGACGCCGGCTCAATTGAGTACGGATACCGGGTCCCTTTCGGCGGAATTCATGTTTTCATTGGCAAGATTGGTGAGCTGGGCCCTGAGCCGGATCTCTGCACCGATCTCATCGAGATGGCTCAGCGCGCACGACCCGCCCGAGCCCTGCCTGCCTTGAAGCATGCTTTTGTGGGATGTGTCCATGGAGGGCTCTCTGATAGATCTGGATCTGGTGATGAGACGGCCGCCGGCTCTGACGGCGAGTCGTCCACAGATGAGTCAAACTCGTTGTATCAACTTCAAGATGGCAGGCTCATGGGTTGTTCCGATGGTGACAGTATTCCGGACCCGTTTGAGCCGCCGAGCCGGGTTGGAATCTTCATGGTCGGTGCGCAGCCTGTTCAGAACCCTGCTGCTGGGGCGGGAAACCCGGTGCCCTCGCCGGCTCAGGTGCTGATGGATCTCATGGACAAGATGACGGCCCTGTTGACTGCCGCGGTTGACCTGGCGGATCAAGCTCAGCATGACGCGGAGGTGGCGCAGTTAAAGTTAGATCTAGTGAAAGCCAAGGAGGATCTGGCAGCGGAAGGGATCAGGATGGCTGTGGAGAGGGCGGCTCTCGACGCCCAAACTCAGTTGATTCAGGCGCAGTCCTTCCGGCTCACGATGGATCAGAACGCGTCCAATGAGGTCATGAGAAGGAGGCATCAAAAGGCCCAATCTCAACTCCCTCCGGTCTACGATCCTCGAAACCTCTTCAACATGCCAGGTGCAGGGTCTAGTAACCCGCCAGGGATCATAGTGCCCGGGTCTGGGACCCCTGTTCAGCCACAAGTGATGGGGCCTCCCCGGGTGAGCCCTGCCCCGCCTCAGTATGTGCCAATACCACCGGGTCATTATGCTAACCCGCTGGAGCACATGGTCGCCGCAGCAGCACGGCTGGCGGCCCTCCCAATTGACGGCGACTCTCCAACGGCTATTAAACCCGCCGGGTCAGGGAACTCCTTCAGACAGCGTTGGCACAGCAAGAGGCGTACTCTTACAGTCGGGACAGGATCCACTTGACCCCTCGTCCAGGCCGGAGCCCGAGTTATAGCAGACACATGGTCTCAGCGACCGGCTCAAGTAATGTCCGATGCCATGACCCGCCCCCTGGCCATGGCCCGGCTCATAACGGAGCCTTTCACGCAGCAGACCAAGACAGAGCGCGACAAGAGGCGGAGCAGGTGCCGCAGTTGACGGCTTACCAGACCCCCCCGGCTTATCCGACGACTTCCGTCGACGTGGGTATCCCTACGAGGACTGGAGGTGTCCCTTGTTTAGTGCCAGCTCTCCGCAATGAACGTCTACCCAAGGACTTCAAAGGCCCTAGGAAGGTGCCTAATTACACGGCTAACTTACAACCCGGAGCCTAGATCGAAAGTTACGAGATGGCCATGGAACTGCTGGAGGTCAGTGAAGCGGCGATGGCCAAGTACTTCACCATGATGCTAGATGGGACTGCCCGCACTTGGTTGAAAGGGCTACCGCCGAATTCCATCGGATCTTGGGCTGAGCTGAAAGCCCGGTTCATACAAAACTTCAAAGACACCTGTAGGCAGTCTATGTCAATAGTGGATTTGACTAACTGTAAACAGCAGGAGGGTGAGTCTACGACACATTGGGTTCGCCGGGTCAAAGAGATCATACATTCATCGGATAAGATGGATGCCGGCTCTGCAGTCTTAATGTTGGAGCAAAATTGTCGTTTTCTGCCCCTGAAGATGAAACTCGGGCGGCTTAAGCGCGACTGCAACGATATGGGTACGCTGATGGCGGCTCTCGTCAAGTACGCCGATTCTGGTAGTACCAAGGACCCCGCTTCAGACGATGAAAGGACAGGGAAGGGAAAGAAGAACGGCAATGGCAAGGGTCCTCAGCATAACCCGGGGAACCAAGGAGGTGGCAAGCGTAAGGCCGACGGCAGCCTAGAGTTTGTGGCCAACGCCAGCTCATAGGGTGTTAGCCAGAGACGCAAGGGGAGGCCCCCTCCCCGAGCCGGCGGATCAGGCCCGACGCTGGAGCAGCTGTTGAATGAGCCCTGTCCAAGGCATGGCTCTAGAGAGAAGCCAGCTACTCATCTATGGAAGGATTGTGCAATCATGAAGGCCTTTAATAATTCCAACGCCTTTAACGGCAACAATGGCCCGGGCGGTGGCTCCGGCGGCGGCGGCTCAAATTCTAATCCTCAGAACGGTCAAGGGGGCTTTAATCAGCAGTCTGGCCAGGCTCATCAGCAGCAGCAGGGGGGTTACCAGACCAATCCAAAGCAGCTCAGCAGTGGACAGTATCATGTATTTACCACCAGTCTGTGTAAGCGAGATCAGAAGCTTCATAAGAGGGCTGTGAATGCTGTTGAGCCGGCGGTTCCACGTTATTTAAGATGGTCTGAGCAGCCTATCATGTGGAGTAGGGAGGATCACCCTCCCCGGGTGGATAATCTGGGTCATTTGGCCTTGGTGGTGGCTCCTCAAGTGGGAGGATATAAGTTCACTAAGGTGCTCATGGATGGAGGCAGCAGCATCAACATCCTCTATTATGAGACTTTCCGTCGTATGGGGTTGATTGATAAGAACCTCAGCCAGTCAAACACTATTTTCCATGGTGTGGTACCTGGTAAGTCGGCTTATCCAGTCGGCAAGATCGAGTTGGAAGTGGCCTTTGGAGACGAGCACAACTACAGGGTGGAAAAATTGACCTTTGAGGTGGTCAAGATAAGAAGCCCGTATCATGCCATATTCGGGCGACCGGCTTACGCCAAGTTCATGGCACGGCCGTGTTACGTGTATTTACAGCTCAAGATGTCGGGTCTCAATGGGACCATTATGGTTCATGGCAGCCGGAAGGTGGCCTTGGAGTGTGAGGAAGGCGATGCCGCTTATGCAGAATCTGTTTGTGCAACAAAGGAGTTAAAATTTTACAAGGACAATGTTGACCCAACAGATATGACCTCTCTGAAAAAGCTGACTACGGATCATGAGCCGGCAATGAAATTTAAGTCGGCTGATGAGACTAAACTTGTTGATTTCATTCCAGGTGATTCATCTCAGCAGTTTAGCATCAGTGCTAATCTGGATCCAAAATAGGAAAGCACGCTCATCGAGTTCATCCATGAGAATAGGGACATTTTTGCATGGAAACCTTCTGACATGCCAGGTGTACCTAGAGAACTCGCTGAGCACACTCTCAATGTTGATCCGAAATTTAAGCCGGTCAGGCAATTCCTTCGGCGGTTTAATGAAGAGAGGCGGAAAGCTATTGGCGAAGAGGTGGCCCGGCTCTTGGTGGCCGAGTTTATTGTTGAAGTCTTTCACCTAGAGTGGTTAGCTAACCCGGTGGTCGTGCTCAAGAAGAATGGCACCTGGCGGATGTGTGTGGACTACACGGACTTAAACAAGGCGTGTCCGGCTGATCCTTTTGCCCTTCCCCGTATTGATCAAATCATTGATGCCACGGCGGGTTGTGAGCGCTTAAGTTTCTTGGATGCTTATTCCGGATATCATAAGATTAAAATGGCAGTTAAGGACCAGGAGAAGACGGCGTTCATCACTCCCTTTGGAGCCTTCTGCTATGTGTATATGCCCTTTGGACTCAAGAGTGCGCAGGCGACTTATCAGCGTTGCGTGCAGAACTGTCTTCATAACCAGATTGGGCGCAATGTTCATGCTTATGTGGATGATATTGTGGTTAAATCCAGGAAGGAAGAAACCTTGATAGATGATCTGAGGGAAACCTTTGATAATCTCCGGGTCTACAAGATGATGCTTAACCCGGCCAAGTGTGTTTTTGGTGTTCCTGCAGGCAAGCTCTTGGGTTTCTTGGTTTCTAACAGAGGCATTGAAGCTAACCCGGAGAAGATCAAGGCCATCACCTCCCTGGCTAAGCCGGCGTGTATAAACGACGTCCAGCGCTTGGCGGGTCGTATCGCTGCTTTAAGCCGGTTTATAAGCCGTTTGGGTGAGAAGGCCATGCCATTATATCAGTTGATGAAGAAAACTGATGACTTTGTCTGGAATGATGCAGCTAATACTGCTTTTGAGGATTTGAAGAGGCAGCTGGCAGAGCCCCCAGTCCTTGCTGCTCCGGTTGACAAGGAGCCTTTATTGCTGTATGTGGCTGCTAACACACGAGCCGTCAGTGTGGCTGTGGTGGTGGAGCGCAAGGAAGAGGGTAAGGAGCATCCGGTTCAGCGGCCGGTTTATTATGTCAGTGAAGTGCTCATCGAGTCCAAACAGCGGTACCCGCATTGGCAGAAGCTTGTTTATGGTATGTTCATGGCAAGCCGGAAGCTTAAGCATTATTTCCAGGGTCACCCCATTACTGTGGTCAGTTCTGCCCCCCTTGGAGATATCATTCAAAACAGAGAGGCCACAGGGAGAGTGGCCAAGTGGGCTATAGAGCTCGGACCTCATGGTCTGAAATACGTACCACGCACTGCTGTTAAATCTCAAGCCTTGGTAGATTTCATCAACGATTGGACAGAGCTACAAGTGCCCGAACAAAAGCCGGATAACACATATTGGACTATTCACTTCGATGGGTCCAGGCAATTGGAGGGCTCGGGGGCTGGAGTCGTGTTGGCTTCCCCTAAAGGTGACAAGTTCCATTATGTGCTACAGTTGATGTTTCCTTGCACCAACAATGCGGCTGAGTATGAGGCCTTGCTCCACGGTCTTCGGATGGCTAAGGAGATGAATTTGACCCGGGTAAGGTGCTTCGGCGACTCAGACTTGGTGGCTCAACAAGTATCAGGCAAGTGGGATTCCAAGGACCCTCTCATGGCGGCTTATCGCCGTGAGGTTGATGCCATTGCTGGACACTTTCAGGGTTATCAAGTAGAGCACATCGATCGCAGGAAGAATGAGGCGGCTGATGCTTTAAGCCGGCTGGGCTCTCAGCGAAAACCGGTGCCGCCTAATACTTTCCTGGACGTCTTGCATAACCCTTCTGTTAAGTTGCCTACAGAGGAAGATTTGGTTGTCCCTGACCCGGAAGCACAGTTGGTGGCGGCTCTCCACATCATCCCGGACTGGACAGTGCCCTATCTGGCTTACATGACCCGGGGAGATTTGCCTGAGGATGAAACTTTGGCCAGACAAATAACCCGGCGGTCTAAGTCAATGGTTGTTATCAATGGTGAGTTGCATCGCCGCAGTGTTACGGGAGCATTCCAGCGTTGTGTCTCCCCTGAGGAAGGTCAAGAGATCTTGCGTGAGATTCATGAAGGGGATTGTGGCCATCATGCCGGCTCAAAGTCTCTTGTGGCCAAGGCTTTTCGTCATGGTTTTTATTGGCTGACGGCTCATGCTGATGCGGAGGACTTGGTCAGTAAATGTGATGGTTGCCAAAGGTTCTCGCGACGGGCTCATGTGTCGGCTCAGGAGCTGAGGATGATCCCAATTACTTGGCCCTTTGCGGTCTGGGGGCTTGATATGGTTGGGCCTTTTAAAAGGTCCAAGGATAAGAAGACCCACCTCTTGGTGGCAGTTGACAAATTTACAAAGTGGGTTGAAGCAGAGCCAGTTAGCAAGTGTGACGCAGCCACGGCGGTTCAGTTTATGAAAAAGGTGATCTTTCGCTTTGGCTTTCCGCACAGCATTATAACTGACAATGGTACCAATCTATCCAAAGGCGCCATGGAGGAGTTTTGTCAACGAGAGCATATTCGACTTGATGTTTCATCAGTGGCTCATCCTCAATCCAATGGTCAAGCTGAGAGAGCTAATCAGGAGATTCTGAAGGGCATCAAGCCCCGGCTTTTGGTCCCTTTGCAACGGACGCCGGGTTGTTGGGTGGAGGAGTTGCCCTCCGTGTTATGGAGCATCAATACTACACCTAACAGGTCTACGGGTTACACGCCTTTCTTCATGGTTTATGGAGCGGAAGCAGTCCTCCCTAGTGACATCCGTCATGACTCGCCTCGAGTGGCGGCTTATGTTGAGGCGGATAATGAACAGGCACGCCAAAATGCTCTTGACTTGTTGGACGAGCAGCGTGATGTGGCAGCGGCTCGATCCGCGATTTACCAACAAGACCTGCGCCATTATCACAGTCGCCGGGTTAAGTCCCGGGTCTTCCAGGAAGGTGATCTGGTGCTCCGGCTCATCCAAGATCAAACAGATGCGCACAAGTTATCCCCGCCTTGGGAAGGACCCTTTGTGGTCAGCAAGAACTTGCATAACGGGTCATATTACCTCATTGACATTCGGCAGCACAAAGATTCACGCAAGTCGGAGGAGGAGACCCGTCGGCCGTGGAACATAGCTCAGCTTCGACCCTACTACACTTGAGCCACCGGCTCTCATAATGTATATATTTCTATAGCCATGTATATATTATGATAAGCAATAAAGCAGGACCTCTGTCCTTTTTTCTCCTCCAAAGGTGACGTGTTGTTTCCATTGCAAGATCACATGATAACTTGAAGGAGGATCCGGCTTATGATCGTATTCGAATCTAGCCGTACGCGATAAGGTCACTTGGGGGCTTCCTGTTCAAACATAGGTCGTATTCGAACCAAAGAGAACATAGCTGTCGATACCCATTTGATTGGCAAAGTGCCGAGCTCATTGGGGAGTTTTCTTTGATCATATTTGAATCATAGTTCAACCCCCTTCGGGAACCGACGTGGATCGTATTCGAATCAGCGTCGTTAAACAACTCTTAAGGTCATTTGGGGGCTTCCTGTTCAAACATGGGTCGTATTCGAACCAAAGAGAACATAGCTGTCGGTACCCTCTTGATTGGCATCGCCACACCCACTGGGGGCTATATGATCGCATTCGAATCTTAGCATAACCCCTTTGGGACGGGTCTCTGGTCGTATTCGAACCGGAAGCCCCTAAGTTTTTTCTGATTTACAATGAGTTCTTCTGATTGTTTCAATAGTGTGCATGGTGGGTCTCACTTTGCCGGCTTAACTTTGATTCACAGTACTAGTCGAACACAATCGGCGTTGTTAAGACTGGTAAACCGAGATTAAGGTACCAGCCTTATTACCCGGGTTATATAAACCGGAAGTGTGCTTAAAGGTCGGTAAGTGTGTTGTTACGATTATATCAAGGACATAATTGAGGACCAGTCTTTTGTGATTCATATTCCGGGTTATATGTATAAGACTATGATTCTCAGTGCGGTAAGCCGCCTAGAGACTTGTGATTTGTCTTTCTATGCAGGATAGTTAAAAACAACTATTTGAGCTTAAGGAACATGAATGATCATTTATGACCCGGAGGAACATAAGGAAGCAACTTCAATGGAATTCAGCATTCAACACGTGCACGATGGCACGACAAAGTTAAAGTGTGGTCCTATTCTATTACAAGACTCATCGAGTCCAAAAGGGTGAAGCATTGTTTGAATAAGCCGCCTACAGAGTTAAGATGCTTGCTGGGTTGAAGCTTCCGGCTCATCCCTCTCCGCTCCTCCGGCTGTTCCCAAGACCTGGAAAGTTGACGATTTCCAGTCAATGCCGCTCAGAGCTTCAAATTGAGCTTCCTCGTCAATTAACCCGGCCGGGTCAATTTCCGGGGCAAAGGTGTGCTTACGAGTCGGCGGGACTAAGCTGATGGCTTCATAACGCGGAGTGGGGATCCTCTGATTCTCTGCATCGTAACCCGGCTGGTACTTGGTCAGATCCGTGTCATTTCCAATCAGGGTGGCCACCGGGCGCACGATCTTCACGCAGGCTGCAAAGTCCCTTTGGTCGAAGGGGTGCCGTCTTCCTTCAAGCTGGGATAGCCAAGGGCAATGTCCGCCGGGTCTAATTCTGGAAGGAACGCCTTGGCCCGGCTCAGAGCAGCTATGGCTCCGGCTCTTGCAGAGGCCCGTCGCAGCTCTTGGACACGCTGAGGAAGAACGGCAAGCCGGCGAAGAACTTCCGCCAGGTGAGTCGGCACCTCATTGGATAGGGCCACCACGGCCAAGGCGCGCTGTGACCCGGTGTAGAGTTGCTCCACCAGGGTGTACACGGCCTTCAACTTGGTCAGCACACTTTGGTTGAGGTTGGCGCTTCTGGGACCTGTTTAACAGAGTAAGATAAGCCGCTGGCAATGATGGGTTATGAGACATAAAGATTATAAACTTGACGAAAGCCGGTGGAATGACTTACCGAAGATTGCGGCGACCATCTGTGACACGTGGCGCTTTAAGCCGGAGAGTTCGGCGGTTTTCTCCGTCAGAGCCTTCTCCGCCTGTTCGGCCCGGCTCACCAGGGCAGCCTTCTCTTCGGCCCAAGTTTTCCGTTCAGCTTCAAAGTTCTTCTTCAGCTTCTCTTGAGCGGCAATACTGGACACAAATTTAGCGTTGGCCTTCCGGGTCTTAGTTTCCTGCGTCTTCAGGCGGGTCTTCAGATCAGAGATGTCAGCCTCAAGCTTCTTGCAAGCAGCCTGCACAATTTCCGGGTTATAATATGAACAGTTACTATGCAAATTTAAAGTCCCAAGCACTTTCCAAGCAAAGACACTTGGCACTTGGGGGCTAATGCATGTCGAACGTTTTCTATCTACAAATTACCGGTTCATGGAAGTAAGCCGGAACTTAAGTCTACAACATATTCAATCATAAGTCGTCGACTTGGGGGCTAGTATGGTAAAGATAACTATGCAGTAAGCAGTAGAGTGGTACCTCAGACTTCTGCTGTATCTGATTCACCATGTTGATCTCCAAATCCCGGCTCTTGTGCACCTGACTCACATAGCCGGAGACGATCTCTCCGATGCTCAAGTTTGTGTAATTAGTGAGGTCCAGATTGGCCCGGCTGCGCTCTAGCAACTCTTCCTTGGCGGAGTGCTTGGCCAGCACAGTGGGTCTCCCCGGCTCAACAAACTCCGTCCGGGTGATTACCACGTCCGGGTCATCGGCTGGCTGAGCCGGGCTGGAGATATCCGGGTTGGTGGAAGTCTCCATGACTGGCTCGTCGGTGGGAGCGGTGGCTTCAGGAGCAGAGGCGGCTGGCGGCTCTTGAGCGGAAACTTCCGGTTCCGTCACGACCGACTCCTCTGCCGGCTTATTCTTCTTTGCTCTTTTACTGAGCTTTGCTTGAGCACTGAAAGGACAAGAGGTTAGTACAAAAGTATGAGTAAAGATAAAGCACAGCAAGGGATGATCATCATTACCCGGGTACGGTCTTGAAAGCCGGCAAATTCGACTGCATCGAGTCACCAGAGGAAGGAGATGTTTCCTGATAATTTGAATCAGAAGAATTGAGAGGTTGACGTATAACACCCGCCAGAGGATGAAAAGCATATAAGTTGGAGATAACCTCGGTCCGGCGCTTCCTTGATGCCTCAAGTAAGCCGGAGGAGAGGTCAGCATCCTTGTTGGTCCGGGTTTGCCGCCGGCTCTCATGAATCTGTTGCTTCAAAAGAAATTGAGGATCTTGATAATCTAAAGGATGTGAAAATCTTACTTTCCGGGTTACCCTTCGGACTTTCAGCCTTGGCAAGGGCTCCGAGTCGGAGGAAAGTGTCATTACCTCTTCAACCACCGGGTTACTTGCTCCGGTGTCATCCTGTTGATGAACAGTATTGATAAGGTGGACAGAAATAAAGAAGAAATGCAACAAGAGCTCACAGGTTCAGGGGTTACCTCTGACTCGGAGCTGTCACTCAGTTGAAGCAGCTCTGAGGCAGTGGGCCTGCTTCCCTTCTTGCGGGGAGCGGCTTTCTTAGCCTTCTTGGCCGCCTCATGGTCATATTTGACCTTCCAGAATTTGTCATCAGCCTGAAAAATACAATGACGATTTCTTAAGGTTCAGATGAAAGCTATCTACAGAAGAAAATAAGATGTTCAGATCAGCGGCTTACCGCTGGGGCCGGGTTGGTCTTGCAGAAGGGGCTTAAGCCGGTCCTCCCGCAGTCTGCCAAGCTCTCGTTCAAGAGAGCCTTGGTCATGTCTTCAGCAACGTCTTCAGGTAGATCGTTGCGGCTGTGTCTCAGGGGGTCATCTTTCCGGCCTGTGTACTCACACATTAAGCCGGGGCGGCGGCTTAAGGGGATCACCCGCCACGAGATCCAGACTCGGACCAGATCAATGCCATTAAGGCCATTTCCCAGGAGAGCCTTGATTTTGTTGATGGTGGGGATCAAAGGTTGGCGCTCCGCCTGAGATAACTTGTCTGACAGAGGGTGAGTTGGTTCCAGACGCGAAGGACGAAAGCCGGGCAGCGGGCTCTCATCAGCCGGCGACGTGTCTTGGCAGTAGAACCACGTCTGGTTCCAGTCCTTTGGGTGGCTTGGCGGCTCGGCATAAGGGAAAAGGCAGTCTCTCCATCGCTGAATGGAGATTCCACCAAGTTCCAAGCTCGGCCCATTGGCGCACTCGTTCTGGCGGTTCAGATAAAAGAGTTCTCTGAAGAGCAGCAGGCTGGGCTCTTCTCCAAGGTAGACCTCGCAGAATACTTGGAAGTTGCATATATTTGACACCGAGTTGGGTCCTATGTCTTGTGGCCGCAGATCAAAGAAATTCAGCACATCTCTAAAGAACTTTGAGCCAGGCGGTGCGAAGCCCCGGCTCATGTGATCAGCAAAAATTACCACCTCCCCGTCCCTTGGCTGTGGTCTCTCCTCTGATGGGTCGGGGGCACGGTAGGACATGACGTCCTTCTTGGGCAGGTAACCCGACTTCACGAAATCTGCTAAGGTCTCGTCGGTGATGTTGGACCTCATCCAATTGCATGTGATGGGTGCTTTCGGAGCTTTGGGAGGCATGGTGAAAGTCGGAAGCCTATGATAAAAGGGAATGTCTGATTTAATTATAAGCCGGAGGAAATTTACAGTTCAATGTTTAAAGTGGCGGCTTATGGAGGGGCCTAATGACATATATCTAAGTGCATCGGGTTATCTAAGCCGCTGGAGGTATTGAGAGTAATTCAATTGTCTATAGCCTTGTCGTAAATGAGCCGGAAAATTTTGCGGCGCGTGGCTTCTTTTGAGCCGGAAGGTTTTATGGTGCGTGGCTTCTTTAAGCCGGAAATGTAAACCGCCATGACTCAGCAGGTGCAGTTTTTTACTAAGTGTGGTGAAAACAGGTTTCACACATCGCGGTAACTAATTTGGATCAAAACGGTCGGCTAAAAAGGAAAGTTTCTAGAGCTAAAACAGACGCATGAGAAGTTCGCAGGTTCAAACGGAGCCTTTATGCAGTAAAAAGGGATCTATGAACATTGGAACGGGCGTGAAACAACTACCGCGGCAATCCTATGCATTTAGAGATCAAGAAAGGCAGTAAAAATAAAAATTACCAAGAACTCGCGAGCAACGGCAAAGAACACGGGAAGAACAGCAGGAGCTTAATGTAGATCTATTCTACGAAGAGGAAGGAACTTACAGATGCAGGTGTGCTGCGAGGGTTCGCCGCGGTTTTCTGGACGGTTCAGGGTGATGCAGCGGCCAAGGTCGACGAGGACGCGGAGCTCTGCTGCGGCGGAGGCAGCGGCGGAGCTCGAGCAGCACAAGAGTAGCGAGAGGAAGAGGACGACAGAAGGGGGAGAATGGAAAAGACCCGAGGGTCGGCCTATTTATAAGGCCAGACTCATAAGTGGGCGCGAGAAATGAGGAGGCCACGGCGCAGTTATCTCACCATAAAAACGCCTCGATTTTCAGGATGGCAGTAAAGATAAGATCGTTGCGGATATGGTGGAGTAAAAAATGGACTTAATGGAAGATGACATCACGGCGGATTACCCGGAATCCAGAGGATGACGTCACGCCGGGTTATGGCCTTCACACAATTGTAAGCCGGAGATTTTCTGTCGAAAGGATTGAAGATTGACATGAGCCGGCTCAAATCAATCTGGGGCCTAATGTTGAGGATATAACCCTTAGAGTCACCCGCCCAGCGGGGCCGGGTTACACATAAGGATCATCACCTGAAGCCCGGCGCCAAGCTTGAAGACGGTGGGCCAAAGATGGGCTTAAGACCCGGAGATGGCTTAGGGCCCGTAGTTACAACCGTCATTATGGTAGAACTTGTAGTGTAAGGCAAGAGTAGTTGAGAGTCCGAGCCGGATGCTCTTATGAGCCGGCCGGGACTCTGAGAGCTGCTGGGCGTCAACCTCTCTATATAAGGGGACGACCCGGCAGCGGTTTAGGAAAAGAAAGATCTCGTCGAGAGCCGGGCATAACAATTAAGCTCCCTGGTCATCGAAACCCTAATCAATACCACCTCAACTGGACGTAGGCTTTTACCTTCACCGTAAGGGGCCGAACCAGTATAAACCTTCGTGTTCCTTGTCCCGTTTAACCCCTTCAAGCTTCCTAGCGGCGATGGCTCCACGACTAAGTCCTAGTTTGAGGACATCTGCCGTGACAATTCCACGACACTGAACATCTCCAAAAGGAGCATGGGTCTCTCTTCTGGCGCGATTGCTATCATAGTGACTCTTCTGGCGCGATTGCGCGACTTTGAGATTTTCACGAATGACTTTACACATTTCTTCAGCCTCTGTGATTAAGTCATTGCCAAGAAGTTGGCATTCACCAGTCTCTGACCAATTGAGAGGAGTACGGCACTTTCTTCCATATAGAATCTCGAATGGGGCCTTGCCCGAACTTGCTTGGAAGCTGTTGTTGTAGGAGAATTCGGCATATGGAAGACAATCTTCCCATTTCATGCCAAAGGAAATGACACAAGCCCTGAGCATATCTTCAAGAATTTGATTTACTCGCTCGACTTGGCCACTAGTTTGAGGATGGAAAGTTGTGCTGAAGCGAATGTTGGTGCCCATGGCCTTTTGGAAGGAGTCCCAGAACTTAGAAGTGAAGATGCTTCCACGATCTGAAGAAATTAATTGTGGAATGCCGTGCAAGGAGACAATCCTGGAGGTGTATAGCTCTGCCAACTGAGCTGCTGTGATTGATTCTTTGATTGGAAGAAAATGAGCCACTTTAGAAAGCTTGTCGATGACAATGAAGATAGCATCATTTCCACTCTTGCACTTTGGAAATCCAGTCACGAAGTCCATTTTGATATGATCAAACTTCCATTCTGGGATAGCAAGAGGTTGGAGGATACCAGCTGGTCGTTGGTGTTCTGCTTTCACCCTTCGACAGACATCACATTCATTCACGAATTGAGGGATTTCCCGCTTCATTCGAGTCCACCAATACGACTGCTTGAGGTCATGATACATCTTCGTACTTCCAGGATGAATGGAAAGAAGAGAATTGTGCGCCTTGTTCATAATGACTTTTCTTAGATCACCTTTAGGAACCACAATCCGGTCCTCGAAGAATAAAATGTCTCTGTCATCAATGCGATAGCACTTGTATTTGGAAAGACCCTTGTCGATACCACGTTTCACCTTCTTCACCATGGTATCCAGGAGTTGTGCCTCACGAATTTGATCTTCCAAAGTAGGAGAGACTATGAGGTTGGCAAGAAAGCCTTGAGGAACAACTTGGAGATTCAGCTTGCGGAAAGCTTCACAAAGATCCGGTTGGAAAGGCTTGAGAATTAGGCTGTTGCAATAAGCCTTCCTGCTTAAAGCATCTGCAATGACATTGGCTTTGCCTGGAGTATATTCAATACTCGGATTGTACTCTTGAATCATTTCGACCCATCGAGTCTGCCTGAGGTTGAGGTTGGGCTGAGTGAAGATGTACTTGAGACTCTTGTGATCGGTGAATATGTCCACTTTTCTTCCCAACAAGAGATGTCTCCATGTTATTAATGCATGGACAACTGCCGCCGACTCAAGATCGTGAGTGGGGTAGTTCTTTTCGTTGGGCTTCAACTGATGAGAGGTATAGGCCACAACTTTCTTCTCTTGCATTAACACAGCACCGAGACCTTGGAGAGAAGCATCACAGAAAACTTCAAATGGCTTGGATTCGTCAGGAGGAGTTAAGACAGGAGCTGTGACGAGTTTATCTTTGAGAGTGTTGAAAGCAACGTCGCACTCAGGAGACCAGACATACTTCACATGCTTCTGGAGGAGGTTGGAAAGAGGCTTTGCAATCTTAGAGAAATTCTCAACGAATCTTCGGCAATAGCTTGCAAGACCAAGAAAACTGCGAAGCTGCTTGACATTCCGAGGAGGTTCCCAATTCACAATTGCAGACACCTTCTCGGGATTAACAGCGATGCCCTTGGCAGAGATGATGTGACCAAGGTAAAGAACTTCATCAAGCCAAAACTCACATTTTGAAAACTTCGCATAGAATTGATACTCTCTGAGCTTGTCGAGCACCAATCGCAAATGTTTGGCATGATCCTTCTTATTCTTGGAGAAGACCAAGATATCATCGAGATACACCAGGACGAATTCATTGGTATAGGGGTTGAAGATGAAATTCATCAACCGAGAGAATGTTGGAGGAGCATTGACAAGGCCGAAAGACATGACAGTATATTCATAAGAACCAAAGCTTGTTCTGAATGTTGTCTTGGGAATATCCTCTTCACGAATGCGAATCTGATGATAACCCATACGAAGGTCAAGCTTGGAGAATACTTTAGCACCTTTGAGTTGCTCGAATAGCTCATTGATGTTGGGAAGTGGATACTTGTTCTTGATTGTCTTCTTGTTCAATGGACGGTAGTCGACACAAAGTCGGTCTGTGCCATCCTTCTTCTGGACAAAAAGAACACCACAACCCCATGGAGATGAACTCGGTCTGATCAAACCCAGACGTTCTTGTTCATTGAGCTGTTTCTTCAATTCCTTCAGCTCCTTGGGTCCAAGCTTGTATGGACGCTTGCAAACGGGTTCCGTGCCCGGCTCAAGATCGATAACGAACTCAACTGGCCGGTGAGGAGGCATACCCGGAAGCTCTTCTGGAAAGACATCTTGATACTCACAAATGACTGGAATCTGAGAGATGGCATTCAATTCGCCCTTCTCATTGAGAGAAAATAACCGAATGGTTTCATCACGAGCGGCATCAATGATAACATCCTCAGAAGAGTGTGTCAATTGAATCTCCCTGGCAGCACAATCAAGTTGAGCCTTGTGCTTAGAAAGCCAGTCCATCCCGAGAATTAGATCAATATCCGAGTCACCAAGAACCATTGGAGAAGATAAAAATTTATAGTTGCCCATCTTGATAGAAACATCCGGAGCCATCATTTTGGTATTCATGAATAATCCCGGAGAGGAAACCGCTATCGGCTTAGGCAGATCAACAGTATGCAAATTGTTCATGGATGCAAAAGGTCTTGATATGAAAGAAATAGATGCACCAGTATCAAAAAGAACTTTTGCAGGAATATCATTAACTGAGAGATTACCCATTATCACATCAATAGATTCCTCCGCTTGAGCTGCATTCATCATGTTCACCTTTGCAGACTTGGGATTATGCTTGACCACTGCATTGCTGGAAGATCTCACAGGAGGAGGAGGAGGAAGGCGCCTTTGGTTGAAGCACTTGTTAGCATAGTGACCTTTCTGCTGACACTTGTTGCAAGTCACCTCCGAGAGTGGACGATGATAAGGAGCATTAGGCCTTGGAGCTTGATTCCGAGACTTGTTCTGATAGCCAGAGTTGGAAGAGTGGGAAGATCCATGGCCACCTTTGTTCTTCTGCTGGTAAGGCTGACGAAATGGAGGAGGAGGAGGCAACCAGAACTTCTGTTGCTTAGCAGCCACTAGTGAGGAAGAAGAAGACTGAACTGCGTCTCTGACTCTCTTCTTAGAAGCCTCACACTTGAGCTGAGCAGCCTCTTGCTTCAGTGCCATATTGTAGAATTGATCAAACTGAGTAGGCTCAACAAGAACGAGAGCTAACTGCAGATCCTCTCTAAGGCCACCTCTGAAGTGATAGATCATGTTCTTTTCATCAGGAACGTCTTGTTTAGCGAAGCGAGCAAGTTTCTGAAACTGGATGTTGAATTGATACACAGACATATTGCCTTGCTTGAGATTGCGGAACTCCTCACGCATGCTCTCAACAACACTTTGTGGAATGTGGTGCGCTTTGAAGTCCCGACAGAAGTCAGTCCAAGTGATCACACGACCTCCTCTGGAATCTTTGTATTGTTGATACCAATCAGCAGCTTGGTCCTTGAGCTGAAAAGAAGCGAACTTGAGAAAATCCTCAGGCATGACATTGCTACATTCAAAATGCTTGTTGATGTCCACGAGCCAATCATCGGCATCTGTGGCCTCGGCACAGTAGCTGAAAGACTTGGGCTGATTTGTGAGAAACTGGTTGAGAGTAGCAAAGTGAGGCTGATTGTTGCCTTGACCTTGATTTCCTTGATTGCCTTGCCCTTGGGTGCATTCTTGCAAGAGTTGCAGAATCATCTGAGCATTGGCGTTGGTGGCTGCCATGATAGCTTGCCATGCCTCCGGAGGCGGAGGTGGTGGCGGAGGGTTCGCTTGACTCCCTTCATTGCGTTCTGGATTCTGACGCGTTGGTGGAGCCATCCTGAAGAGGGTGACATCCATTAGCATCTTGATAGACAAATATGCAAATTGAATCAACGGATAGAAATTGCAACATATAGTCTTCACAATAAACATTCGAACGAGGATGAACGAATGAATTCCATAGTAAATCATCACACTTCCATAAGTTGAGAAGCCACTTAGAAAAAAAGGTAAGGAATCAACATTTGACTTCGAAGCAAGTCGAATACCACAATTCAAAACAAAACAAAGTATTGGCTTGCAGAATAAGCCGGAACAAACATATGATAGATATTTCGTCCAAAGTTTTCGTGGAGGGGCCCACACGGGCTCAATCGTACAGCACCATCATGTACAAGGCAGTGCACATGACATACGAAGCGTCCCCGAGTCGGCATAGCCAAGGACTCTTTAAGACACTGCGAGACCACTGTAAAACCAACTGTGGAAAGGCGGACCACTAGACGTTGAACCCCAATCTCATATCATGCGTCTGTCAGAAAGATATCCTAGGAGCTACTTGAATTCCCACTTATAAACTCCCGAAACTTTCTGGTTATGCAATCTGGTGTTGGGGATACAGGGGACACAAAATATATCACCCAAACTAGCAATCCCTAGATCCAGCTGTATCCATCCGTCAACACATAACCAAGAAACCTTCGGAAATCGTGTACCTCAACCTTCAAAAAACATCCGTTATACGAGTTATGGCAATACTCCCGAACTCCCGCCCCAGTACTGGGTGGCATCGAGGTGATCTCACCAACAACTGCATAAAAGAGATTTCGATGTCGGCGAAACTCAGGTATTCCAGAACTACAACGATAAAATTGTGACGACAACACCTCGGAGCTCAACTCCCCGGGACACTGCCACAACCCCTAAATGTCAGGAGGCACCAAGAACAATGTTCTCGTCACAAAACCATCGGAACGATTCTAAGATACCCGCGTGATCCTAAAATTTTTTTTAGTGAAATTTGAGGAGAGAAGAGTCAAAACTTCTACGTCAGGAGGCCTCACCAGAGCGACGAAGGGACTGAGGAGTAAAAAGAATCCTACTCTCCGATATATATATATATAATCCTAAGACTCAAAACATTTTTGTTCTAGACTCAACAACGCCAGCGATTCGATCAAGCAGGGGCTCCTAAGTCGGGGATGGCTCTGATTACCAACTTGTAACGCCCACGATGCGGCTATATCTCCCACGTGTCGAGGCACAACTTAGAGGCATAACTGCATTGCGGTATTGTCGCAAGAAGGGTTATCTTCACACAATCCCATGTAATGAACAAGAATGGGATAACGAGAGTTGGCTTACAATCGCCACTTCACACAATACATAAATATAATTCATACATCATCCAAAATCCACACATATAGACTGGCTACGGTCAAATCCAAATGAAAATAAGATAACCCCAAATGCTAGATCCCCGATCGTCCCAACTGGGCTCCACTACTGATCATCAGGAAAAGACACATAGTAACGACCACGTTCCTCATCGAAATCCCACTTGAGGTCGATTGCGTCATCTGCACTGGCATCGTTGGCACCTGCAACTGTTTTGGTAGAATCTGTGAGTCACGAGGACTCAGCAATCTCACACCCCCGAGATCAAGACTATTTAAGCTTATAGGAAAGGATGGTATAATGAGGTGGAACTGCAGCAAGCACTAAGCATATATGGTGGCTAACATACGCAAATGAGAGCGAGAAGAGAAGCAACGGAACGGTCGTCAACTAGTAATGACCAAGAAGTGATCCTAAACTCCTACTTACGTCAAACATAACTCAAACCGTGTTCACTTCCCGGACTCCGCCGAGAAGAGACCATCACGGCTACACACACGGTTGATGTATTTTAATTAAGTCAAGTGACAAGTTCTCTACAACCGGACATTAACAAATTCCCATCTGCCTCATAACCGCGGGCACGGCTTTCGAAAGATAATACCCTACAGGGGTGTCCCAACTTAGCCATTATAAGCTCTCACGGTCAACGAAGGATAAACCTTCTCCTAGGAAGACCCGATCAGTCTCGGAATCCCGGTTTACAAGACATTTCGACAATGGTAATACAAGACCAGCAAAGCCGCCCGATGTGCCGACAAATCCCGATAGGAGCTGCACATATCTCATTCTCAGGGCACACCGGATGGGCAAGACGTCGGGTTGGCATAGACCCTGGTTGCCCAGGGGGCGCCGGACATCGCCCAGTTTGGGCCAGCACTCGAAGGAGCACCGGTCTGGGGGTTTAAATAAAGATGACCCTCGGGCTCGCGAAAACCCAAGGGAAAAAGGCTTAGGTGGCAAATGGTAAAACCAAGGTTGGGCCTTGCTGGAGGAGTTTTATTCAAGGCGAACTGTCAAGGGGGTCCCATAAATCACCCAACCGCGTAAGGAACGCAAACTCAAAAAACATAATACCGGTAAGACGGAAACTAGGGCGGCAAGAGTGGAACAAAACACCAGGCATAAGGCCGAGCCTTCCACCCTTTACCAAATATATAGATGCATTAATTAAATAAGAGATATTGTGATATTCCAAAATATCCATGTTCCAACATGGAACCAACTTCAACTTCACCTGCAACTAGCAACGCTATAAGAAGGGCTGAGCAAAAGCAGTAACTTAGCCAAACAACGGTTTGCTAGGAAAGGATGGTTAGAGGCTTGACATGGCACTATGGGAGGCATGATATAGCAAGTGGTAGGTAGCGCAGCATGGCAATAGAGCGAACAGCTAGCAAAGCAAAGATAGAAGTGACTTCGAGGGTACGGTCATCTTGCGTGCAAGGTTCTCAGAGTTGTCGAAAGCTTGATCCTCGTAAGCGTACTCAACAGGTTCCTCGTTCACGAACTCGTCTCCCGGCTCTACCCAAAACAAGAACACAAGCAACGGAACCACAATCAATCACGGGAAATGCACAAGCAACATGATGCAAAACATGTATGATATGCGAGATATGATATGCAATGCATATGCGTGCTCCGGAAGGAAAATGATGAACAAGGCAGTAACTTGGCAAACCAAGCATGCCACTGGAAAGATGAGATGATTTCGGTCGAAATCGATATAAAGATCACCGGAAACGGATGCACGGTTTGCAAATGGCAAGCAAAACAAGAATGACACGAATCTGTGATTAACAGCACGATAGCACTTAGAATACATCAAGAAACTATGCTACAGCACTCCAACATAGCAACAAAGCATATGAAAGTAATATACAGGAGATTCTTGACAAAAGATGAACACTGAGCTACGGCTAGATCTCAACATAACAGGTTCAAACAAGCATGGCAAAAGTGCAAAAGATAACAGGTTCACAGACTTCGTGAAATTACTGGACATGGCTGAAACAGCATCAGGTAACAATGTTCAGAGCACGAAATCAACATGCTACTTAACATAGCAAAACAAGGCATGGCATGAATCTACTAAATGCATATGACAAAAGTCCCTTACTGACCATAAGACAAAAAGGACCAGAAGATACGATGGCAACCATGTAAACATGGCAAGTTTCGTTAACAGGTTTCAGACTTAGCAGAAAACAAAGCATGGCAGAAACAATAATATGAAGGCATCTTAGTGAGCTTGATGCGCTCATCACAAAGCAATGCATGACAAAACAAGCATACCTACAGCAATATGGCATGTTTATGAAGCTATCCATGGCAAGAGCAAATACATAGCTTGTATGGATCAACTACAACAAGCTTGGCAAAATTGAATATCATGTTAAGAATCTGCCAGAAATATTTTATAGCAAAAGTAGAGCAATATTGAGTCATGCTATGGCACTCCATAATTGCAAACAAGGGCATGAATGGATCAAATACAACAATATCTATAAAACATCCTCACTGAACATCTCCAAAAGGAGCATGGGTCTCTCTGTAGCCACATGGATACATAGCAACAAAATAACAGCAGTCAACGACAGTAAAATTACTGTCTCTGAAAACAGAAACATCACGAAGCCTAGTTTGCATGCTTGTGTTAGTCACCACAGAGATCACAAAAAATACATGGCATACACTTCCGTAAAGATGGCATGGCATACATCAAAACACATGTAGAGCTCATACTCATAAGATGCACAGATTAAATGCAACAAAAATAACAAATCACCAAGTTCTGATAAGTAACAGCAGTTAACAGCAACTAGCACTCTTGCACCAGAGATTTGGGTATCAAGATGGACTCAAATGAACATGGTGGAATGGAACAAAATGAAGAGCATCTCGAGACGAACATTTCGATATATTACACGCACGAAACGGAGCTATATGCAGAGAGTTATGCCATGAGGAAGTATTGTAAATATTCCAGACTTAGAGAAAATCGAGAGGGGGAAGAAGTCGACCACTGGCGACCAGATCTGGATCGGGCGCTCGGTGGCGGCGCGAGCTCGCCGGAGCAGTGGCGGAGACGGCGGCCGGCGCTCGGGGGAATGAGGGAGAGAAGCCGGAGAGGAGGGAGACGACGCGGGCGGCGAAGGACGACGGCGGCGGGGTCCGGCGAGGCGGCGGGAGGCGCGGGGTGGCGCGGCGGCCGGCGGTGAGGCGGCGCCGGC